>NW_015170922.1:149234-158107 GCF_001447785.1 Gekko japonicus | reverse complement strand
ATTGCAATCCGTTTTTTAAAAATGCAGTCTTTTAGAATAGAGGACAGGTAAAGACGTAAAAGAATAGAAAGCTGCAGCAATCCATGCATACACAGAATTCTGTCTTTTTTTTTTTTTTTGCAATATTATTGAACACATAAAAGCTGGACAGAATACAAATACATTGTCTTAAAAGGAGGGGGACCCATGAAACCCTGCAAAACTCGTAATGCATTGGTTCCCTTTTGGAAACACAAGTAATTCAAAACTCCCAAAGCCAGAGGGGAAATTGAGCTGGATTTTAGACGTCACTGTTTGAAAGATGGACTTTCTGTGTGTAAGGGGATGGTTACTGAAGACCAAACAAAATGTCATAAGGGTCATGACTTATTTTCCCCTGATTCTTTTTATGGCTTTCAAGCAGATGCAGGGGAATCTAAATTGGGCTGAGGCTGTGGAGCCATTTACCCAACCGTAATCCTCCCTCCCCGGTTGCTGGGGAAATGTATAGGACAGATACCTGTCTTCCTTCCCTCCCAGGGTCCTTTTGGTCATGGGACCAGTCTTATGGAAGAAATCCACAAGGCACCCTCCTCGTCTATCTTTTCGAAACTTTCCAAATTCAGAAAACACACACAATGTTCCGGGTTCAGAAAGCTTTTACTTAAGGACGCAACCGAACGTTTTGGAGACTTGAGCAGTTTTTGGCTTGCGTTCTGATTCCCAGATGCTTTGGCTGTATGGGACTCTACACTGATTGTATTATATTTTTATTTGATGCCCCAGCATTGTTTTCACTATCTGGGGCAGGATGGGATATCAGTTCTTAACATAGCAATGAACTGATAGCACACAGGAAAGGTTAACCCCCCCCCCCCAGCACTCTGGGTCTGATCCACTCCCTTCTCGCCTGCATTTTATTTATTATTTATTTATTACATTCGATTTATATACCGCCCTTGACCCCGGAGGGTCACTGAGCGGTTTACATATATATATACATACTAGTTGATTCCTACCTAGGGCCACAATTCGTATGGGGGGAGGGGCTGCCTACCAGCACCCAAGCGGTGCGTTCTTGTTATTCGGGCGGGCTTCAGATGTTGCTCCCGGCGCCCCAGGATGGGCCGACGACTTTCTCCGGCGGGCTTTCCGATGGACTCCTCCGGCGCACGGCCGCTTCCAATGGCAGCTCCGGCTTTCGTCCCTTCAGGCTCTGCCACGCTGCGTCGTCACGCTGCCACAGCTCCACCTCCATCCGGCCTCCGTCGCCGCCGCATCCTCGGGTCGCCAACTGCTCCGCCGCCGCTATTACCACCGCTGCCGCCAACACTCCTGGCGCACGCCATCAGGAGGAGGGTGCCCCCTGCCACCTAGGGGCAGGTACCCATTTGTCTACTTGCGATTGCACTTTCGAGCCACTGGGTGGGCGGGAGCTGGGACTAGGGCCGGGAGCTCACCCCGGCCGCGGTGGGTCTCGAACAGCCATAGTGGCTGTTTGCTGATGTTGTTACTGCATGCGTCTTTACTGCCTGCGCCACCACTCCCTAAGCTTTCAAAAAATGCCTGAACATCTAACGACAGATCTTCCATATTTTATTAATTTATTTACTGTGTTTATACCCCACCTTTCTCTTGGATGGAGACCCCAACGTGGCTCACATCATTCTCCTCTCCTCGGCTTTGTCCGTATAACAACCCTGTGAGGTAGGTCAGGTTGAGAGCGTGTGACTGGCCCAAGGTCACCCAGCAGCCTTCCATGGCAGAGTGGGGATTCGAACTCGAGTTTCTTAGATCCGAGTCCAATGTTTCAACCACTACACCATGCAGTTTGGCCTTCAGAGGACCCATCTCTTGGCATTAGTGGAGAACAGGAAGCCATCATTCATCCTTCTCGCCCTGGGATGGAAACAGACACAGTAAGGAGACAATTCCACCTTTATTGCATTTTTTTTTTTGGTTAAGAAATCTTTGCGCTTGCTTATAATGTTGGACACTCAGATGTTATCCAGCATCCCTCTGCATTGTCACCATGGCAGGTGGAGAGAAGGTATCGTAAATCCTTTCCTGTCAAAGAGAGCCCAGAGGAGGGGCCCAACCTGTTCTTTCAAACCCGGCAATCTCAAGCCTTGAAAATCAGACCTTTCCTTTTACACTTCAATTAGCAAAGTCCAATTTGGGTAATTGAAAGCAAGTGTTTCTCCTTCATTATCACATGATTTTTCTACACTGTTTTTTTACCCAATACTGTCCCCTACAGGGTAGAAAAAAATCAGATCTCCAACAGATATATATATATTGGGGTTAAAGAAATGAAAGAAATGAACACAAGGAAGGGGTTGAACAGCCAGCACAAAGGACTAAAGGAAATGTTAAACTCCTGCTCTTGGTTTCATGTTCTCAATCCCCCTGTCAAGCGAGCGTAAAGTACAACTTACATCATATCAAATTACCTTCTCAAATACATGTCAATAGTTTTAATGTGTACACATGATGCAAGGGGAAGCACACGTGCAGTCACGCACACTCATGTCTTATTTATCAAATGCAGCTAATGTTTCTTTTTCATCATCCTGTCTTGCCTGTGTGCGGTTTCGCATCGAGTCCCCGAGCTCCGTCATGTTCACCCATTCTTTGAAGTGTCTCATCAAACACAGCGAGGGAAGTCCCTTCTACCTTTAATGGACTTCCTCGTTGGTTTATCGGGTTGAATATGAAGAACAGCTGTTGCGTCGTGGGAAGAGAACTGCTGAAACAGAAGTGGGACAACATCGTCCAACGCCAGGCGATCCCAGGGCGGGATCGGCCACCCGCCTAAGCGCACTTAAAAGTGCTCGCTGAATCCATGGCTCTGAGGGAGTGGAGCTACCAGATGGCTCTGATGAGGCACAGTTGCTTTAAAATCTTTCTGGTGTAGTGGTCAAGGGTGCGGACTCTAATCTGGGAGAACCGGGTTTGATTCCCCACTCCTCCACTTGCAGCTGCTGGGTGACCTTAGGCAAGCCATAGTTCTGACAAGAGCTGTCCTTGAAAGAGCAGTTCTGGAAAGAGCTCTCTCAGCCCCGCCGACCTCACAGGGTGTCTGTTGTGGGGAGGGGAAGGGAAAGGAGTTTGTAAGGCGCTCTGAGACTCCGAGTGAAGGGCGGGGCATAAATCCAATCTCTTCTCCTCCTCCTCTTCCTCCTCCTCCTCTTCTTCCTCCTCCTCCTTCCTCTTCCTCTTCCTCTTCTTCTTCCTCCTCTTCCTCTTCTTCATCTTCCTCCTCCTCCTCCTTCTTCCTCTTCCTCCTCCTCCTTCCTCTTCCTCTTCTTCGTCTTCTTCACATCCACATATGGCATGTCCACACAAAAATGAAAGATGACAGTAAACATTGTAAGTGGCACAAAATATGCCTGCCTTATGCGTAACAACCTGTCTTTCTCTATATGTGTGTCCTATTGCCACTTTAATGTCATTTCTGTAAGCTTGAGCTGGACATTAGAGATTCCTGCATCACTTGGCTAAGAGGAAATCTAGGCAGACCTAATACCACTGACTATTTTTAGATGAAGTGGATAGAAAAAAATACAGTTGCCCTTTAATGGCTCTTTATGCATACAAGTCTACAGAGCCCATGAGGAATTTCTCTTGCCTGCTGACAACTTTTGGATTGGGCACTATCTCTTCTGAGCAGTGTTCCCTCTAAGCTGAGTTAGTGTGAGCTAGCTCACAGTTCTTTAGCCTCTGGCTCACACATTTTTGTCCTAGCCCAGGAAGGGTGGCTCCGGAGCAAACTGATTTATGCAGCTGCCAAATCGCTCACTCACAACTTTAATGCCAGCAGCTCACAAAGCAGAATTTTTGCTCACCGGACTCCACATCTTAGAGGGAACGTTGCTTCTGAGGTTCTGTGAATCTTCCATATCCTCAAGGGGAACGGATTTCTGTAGTCTGGGGACCAGCTGTCATTCCAGGGGAACCCCATGTCCTACCTGGAGGTCAGCACCCCTAGCGGGTAGGCTCTTACCAGGAGGCCTTGCCTTCATTGTTCCTCTACAAAGCTCATGAGTGATTCCACACGTGGGTCATTTCCCACAAACGAGTCGTCAGTATTGTTCCAGCATCAGCTATAAGCAGAATTGCAATAGAAGATCCATACACTGGGGGATATTAAGGTAAAGTGTGCCATCAGGCCACAACTGGCTTATGGTGATCCACCTGAAGTTCCACTTCATGGGGTTTCCAAGCCAAGAGAGGAGCAGAGGTGGCTTGAGATTGCCTGACTCTGTATGGCAGCCCTGGTCTTCCTTGAGGTTCTCCTGTCCAAGTGCGTACTAACCACAGTCACTGACCCTGCTTAGCTTCCAAGCTCCGATGAGATCAGGGTAGTCAGGGCTATTATCACTCACATCTGATGTCTTCCCATCAGGGGACAGTTTACCCGGTACCTCCATCAGGAGACATTACACAAAAACTTCACCTAATGATGATATGTCACACAACAATATCACCTAATGGTTGAAATGGGAAGTGTTCCATTCTCAGTGGTGTTATAGTGACACTTTTGGTGGTGGTGGGGTTAAGTTGGTTTTATACCCCACTTCACTCTACCCAAAGAAGTCTCAGGGTGCGTTCAGACGGGGCATTTGCAATGGTATAGGTGCCGATTGGAATCGGGTACTTACCGGCGTTCACACAGCGAACATCTGCCTTCCGTCCCTAACCGTTGCAAAGAGCTTTAAACCGTTGTATTCTGCCACTAGGTGCCTGCGGAAGCCCGGGCCTCTTGTTTCCCCCCCCCCATTTTTTTTTTAGGTCGGCGATATGCGCTTGGGCAAAGCTTCGCCCCGGCGTTTGTTTTTAAAAAAGAGAAAAGGTCCTTAGTTTAACGTTTCAGAGGAGTCCGGGACCTCAGGGAGGCCAGTCTGCTCTTTAAACTTTAAAGGTAAGTCCTCTCTTCAGGGCATGCTTTTCTGGACAGGGTGTTTTGCGCATGTGTAAAGATCGCCATTCTGTGGATGGCTGCCTATGCACATATGCAAACTGAGTTTTTTTTAAAAAAGCACAAACTGCCGACGCCCGCTGTGTGTGAATGGGCATACAGCGATGGGCTCCGCAGACAGGAGGTAAGTGTGATCGCGTTTCAGCCAGCATAAACTGCAACGGTTCCAACCAGTACAGTTTATGCCGGCTGAAACACCCCGTCTGAACGGACCCTCAGAGTGGCTTACAATCTCCTTCCCTTCCTCTCCCCACAACAGACACCCTCTGAGGTACATGGGGCCAGGCCCGTACCCAGGATTTTTTAAAGTCAGGGGGCATTTAAATTTCTTAGGGGGCACTAGATAATATAAATAAAGGTAATTTACTCTGGCCGCTTGTGCCGGACAGCTGCACAGGAATACCCGGCTCCTTCCCTGCACCTGCTGCCACTCAGGGGCCCTGAGCTGAATGGGAAGTCAAGGGGCCTTGCCAGTAAGTCAGGGGGCCTAGCCCCGAGATGCCCCACTCTAGCTACGGTCCTGCATGGGGCTGAGAGAGCTCAGAGGAAACTGCTCTTGAGAGAACAGCTCTGAGAGAACTGTGACTGAGCCAAGGTCACCCAGTTGGCTTCATTTTTGAGGAGTGGGGAATCAAACTCGGTTCTCCAGATTAGAAGCCACCGCTCTTAACCACTTTCCAGACTTATTTTAAAATGGCATCCCATGGGAAGCAGTTCCAACAACTGGGGACTATTCTTTCCTGTCAAAGCACCAAGCCAGATGCACCAAAACATGTCATCCTGAACATGGCCTAAAGGAACACAAAGACTGTCCACTTACCACACAGACTGCGCTTCTGTTCAAATCCCTGCAGGGGATTTGGTGGGGCTGTAGAAGCCGCTCTCATGGCAACCAGAAGTGGATCGGAATGCGCCGGACAAGATGTCATCCCAAGGTGCCAGTGACCTGACCCGAGCGACCTATGTAAAAGAGGTGCTGAGAGACATTTACAGGGCAGTGAAGGAATGGTGGAGGAGCTGTTAGGACTCGGGTTCCATCACGGAGTGTTCTTGACCTTTTCCTGAGCTGAAAGGTGGCAAGGGATAGGACCATCTAGGGCCAGGACACCAGGAGTGTTTCAGCACATGCTTCTTATACAGAAGACTCTGAGATAATTCCTTGGAATCTTCCCTTAATGACAGGGAGTAGATTCATTAAGACCCTGGAGAGCTGCTTACAGAATAGAAAGTACTGGCCAAGGTAGACAAAAGATGTGGCTCAGTATAAGAAGATCAAATCAGTCAATCCTAAAAGAAATCACCTCTGACTGTTCCCTGGAAGGCCAGATAATGAAACTGAAGCTCAAATACTTTGGCCACCAAATGAGAAGGGAGCCCTCACTGGAGAAGACCCTGATGCTGGGAAAGATTGAAGGTAACAGAAGAAGGGGATGGCAAAGGATGAGATGGTTAGACAGTGTCATAGATGCAACGAACATGAAATTGAGCAAACTTCAGAGGATGGCGGAAGACAGGAGGGCCTGGCCGGATCTGGTCCATGGGGTCGCGAAGAGTCGGACTCGACTGTGCGACTGAACAACAACAACAACAAATGTTCTTCATCACAAGAGCCAATTGGATTTCGAGGTGTTTCCAACAGGGATTCATGTTGAGATATGAACTCCCTGGCTTGATAGGCCTGCATTGAGTAGAGGCCAGATTTCACGAACAGTTTGAGAATCTGATGAGACAACCCGAGGTTGCGTGCGATTGAAGAAGGGAGAACTGATTTAAATATCATCTGCCAGATAATTATTGCAAACGTATTTGGTTAAAACTAATATAAACTAATATAAAATTAACTCCCTTCCAGCCATTGGGGAGCGGCCCGCCACATTCATTTGGAAGGCAAAAATTTATATAAAAAATGCCGGTTGCCCGAGGCTACGCTAATTGCTTAGAGGGCTTTTTTTTTTGTTTTGTTCTGTATAATAAAGAAATATTCCGGAGAAAGGAAAAGAAATGCTCAGAAGAGATCCATAAATATGAAGGGATACATGACAGAATACACAAATGTAATCTCGGCATCCGACCTGTCAACGGAGAAAGAAGCGGGTAACAATAGTCATTAAGCCGCCGTGTTCCCGGACTCCGAAAGACGCTCCCCCCCCCAATTGATCTTCAATGGGCGCTTTCCATATTCCATCTATTAGAATCTTTTGACCTTTTCCTAACACTATTAAAAGATAAAATGTTAATCTACTGAAGAAATGATGCCTGACCTTTGAGAAACGAAACATGCCGCTTGACGGTCCGCCGTCATTAACGGACTTGATGTTCAAGAGCCCGGCATTATATGTATCATACCAATATAATTGTTTAGAATAATGTAGGTGCTCAAGCGAGGAGGTCTCCGCTACATATAACATAAATTAGAACGAGAATGCGGTGAACTTTTGAGTCGCCGATCAAGTTAACCTGTCAAATCGGGGCTCACAGTTGAGCTAATCAGCCGTAACCTCGGGAACTTTTCTCTTTCCTATTATGCCAAAATACACATCCAAGAGATATTTTTTTAAAAACAAAGAATGAAAGGGAAAAAAGATTATGCAAGCGCACATGAAGCTGCGTGGGTCCATCAAGGTCAGTATTGTCTAAGCAGACCAGCAGTGGCTCTTCAGGGTCTCCGATGGTCCTTTCACATCCCCTGCTGCCCAGTCCTTTTAACCGGAGATACTGGGGATTGAACCTGGGGCCTTCTGCATGCCAAGAAGATAAGAGCTAGTTTGGCATAGTGGTTAAGAGTGGCAGCCTCTAATCTGGAGAACCGGGTTTGATTCCCAACCTCTTCTCCACATGAAGCCAGCTGGGTGACCTTGGGTCAGTCACAGTGTTCTCAGCGCTCTCTCAGCCCCATCTACCTCACGGGGTGTCTGCTGTGGGGAGGGGAAGGGAAGGCGGTTGTAAGCTGGTCTGAGACTCCAAGAGAAGGGCGGGGTATAATAATAATAATAATAATAACAACAACAACAATAATGATGATGATAATGATGATGATGATGATGATCTTCATCATCTTTCACTAAACAGCCCTGTATACTTCAAAAAATGAACAATAGCAAGATCACCCAATCCAATTGCTCCTGACCTTTGTGGAAGGTCTTTTGCTCATTCAGAACTGCCCAAGTGACCAGCTTTTCTGTTCTTGAAAGCTTATACCCCCCCCAAATCTCATCAGTTTCTAAATTGCTACTGTACTACACGAACACCCATGAAGCTGCCCAATACTGAATGAAACTATCAGTCCATCAAGCTCAGTATTGTCTACTCAGACTGGCAGGAGCTTTCCAGGGTCTCAGGCAGAGGTCTTTCATTTCATTTTTTCATTATTATTTATTTATTATTATTTATTTATTATTATTTATTAGAATAAATACAATTTCCATTTAAAACATTAAACATTAAAATACAATAAAGCATTATCACAATTAAAACAATGGGTACTGCTTGGAACAGCGTCAGTTGGCTGTAAAGTTTTGGCCCGATGGTACAATGGGTTTGGTGTAGTGGTTAAGTGCGTGGACTCTCATCTGGGAGAACCGGGTTTGATTCCCCACTGTAGTTTCCTCAAATGTTTCGGCAAATCCAGTTCCACAGCAACATCATTAACAACCTTTGCAACTTTAAATGGACCAACGTACTTCCAGCCCAGTTTTCGACTAGGACGCAGCGTCTGAATGTTTTTTGTAGACATTACATTTTTTTTTGGTAGACATTAACAGAATGTCAGAACCCACAGCCAACAACATAGTACACACTTCTCAGGAAAGGTAATACTTTATTGCAGAGTTATAGATGCATTAACATAGATACTGTTAAGAATGGCGGCTGCCCATCGGGCATAATAGGATATAGGGTATTCGTATGCACACAC
>NW_015170922.1:146140-149076 GCF_001447785.1 Gekko japonicus | reverse complement strand
CCTCATTCAGCCAGGAGGAGGCAGGAGAAGAGGGAGGGTAAGTTGCTTCCTCCCTGCCTCTCCCCACCCCTGCCTGCCTGGGGCCAAGGAGGGCCTTTGCGGGGCTTCCTTGCACTCCCGCTGGCCTTGCAGGTCCACCGCCGGGCCCCTCACAGGGCTCGGCAGTGGAGCTGCAAGGCCGGCGGCAGCAGCCGGGACCGTTGGGGGCAGGGTGTGTGGCCTTATGACACACTTCCGGTGATGTCAGGGGGTGTGGCCTTATGACACACTTCCGGTAATGTCAGGGTGTGTGGCATATGCTAATGAGTCATGCTAATGAGTTCCCCTAGCTCTTTTTCTACGAAACGACCCCTGGCTGACACTGACTAACATAGAACTCACCACGGGATAACATGGGACTCACTCCTGAGTAGACCGGCTTAGGCTTGCATGGTCCCCAGGCATGGAGGCCAGGCGCAACGCTCCACTATTCCGCCATGCCCCCCAACCGTTCCCCAGCAATGAAGAACGAGCAACACACACACACAAAAAAAAACAGTTTGCAACAATAACTTAGAAAGAAAACAAAGCCGGCCTGATTTATTCTTCTGTAATAAACCGGGATGCAAATTGCCTGCCAAGCTGACGATGATGTACTATTCCCCCAACATGGCAACAAGTCTTAATCTTTCCTGTATCTGTGTAGAAGGCCTGCTCGGGCAGGAAGCGTCTCTTGCCTCTGGGGGGAAAAGAGAAGAAATTCATTTTAAAGCTTATTGAGACATGCATGAGAACCAGGGAGAGAAATTCCCCCGCACCTGGCACAGAGTTGCTCATTTGCCCCAGAAGGAGAATGAGTAACTCTTCATCTCATGTTCAGTGGTGCTTTGATAGATATGGCGCATTAAAATATCCCACCCAGGGCGTTAAAACCTCCAAGGTACTCGAGGTATGACGTCTTCTTGGCAAGAAGGAAGGGGGGGGGGAGAGAAGGCCTTCCATACCATAATACTAATATGGACTGAGTGAAATGATAGCTATTGAGATGTTTGCTTGAGGGCCTGGGAGCGAGAGCCGATGTGGTGTAGTGGCTAGACAGCTGGATTGCAGCGAGGAGGATGGGAGCTGGGTTCAGATCTCTCTGTGGGTAGGAGTCATACCAGGTGGCCTCAAGAAAGCCATCTCTCTCAGACTAGGGTAGTTGCCAGGATGCAGTGAGATAATCTTCCAAGGATATAATCCTCAGTTTCTCAGGAAGAAAGAGAACGCATAAATAGCTCTGTTATTCCTGGCCGCATCCAGAATGAAGACATAAGATGCCACCGTCTGGGCTAAACAAGATGATGGCTAGTTTGCATCAGATTTAAATCCATCTCCTGATTTTGAATGGGGACAGCAATGGACTAAACCAGTAGGGCCTTGCCTTTTTGTCACAGTGACCCACAAGTACAAATTCACTTTATATGGTTGCCCATCGAGGGCCATCCCCTGAGATTTTTTGGCACCCAAGGTGAACTATGACCTCGGGACCCATTGTGGTGATGGTGGTGGTGGTGGTGGTAGTAGAGGAGGAGGAGAATTGGATTTATACCCCATTTTTCTCAACCCTGAGGAGTCTCAAGGCAGTTTACAATCCCAGGGCTCTTTTTGTAGAAAAAGCCCAGCAGGAACTCATTAGCATATTAGGCCACACCCCTGACAGCATAGCTCATTAGCACAATAGGCCACACCCCCATGTTACCAAAAGTTAGGTCATCCAGCCACACCCACCTTTTGCTTCTTATTCTGTTTACCTTGTTTGTTGTCAAAACCCAGGTCTTTTTTTGTAGCAGGGACTCCTTTGCATGTTAGGCCACACCCCCCTAATGTAGCCAATCCTAATGAGTTTCTGCTGTTGGGTGTGGCCTATTATGCTAATGAGTTCCTGCTGGGCGTGGCCAACTCGGGAGCCAGACGGAACGCCGTTCCTGTGCGTTCCTGCCCAAAAATAGCCCTGACAATCACCATCCATTCCTCTCCCCACAATAGGTACCTTGTAAGGTAGGTGGGGCTGAGAGAGTTCTGTGAGAACTGTGACTGGCCCAAGGTCACCCTGAAGGCTTCATGTGGAGGAGTGGGGAATGAAACCACTGTAGTGTTTAAGACGCCAGCCTCTGATCTGGAGAGCTGGGTTTCATTCTCCACTCCTCCACATGAAGCCCGCTGGGTGACCTTGGGTGATATCAGCAATGGCACGATGTCCCTTCTGTGGATAGCCTGGGAATGACAACACACGTCTCTAGGAATCACCAGAGCTTCTGGTAAAGCCACCGAGTTTCTGGTGATTCCTAGAGTGGACAGACCTCACCGACGGGAGCTATGTGTGGGAACGTGGGCACCCTCAGACAGAATGCCTGCCACCAATGTTCCCTGTAAGCTGTGGAGTCTTGTGAGCAAAAATTCTACTCTGTGAGCTATTGGCCTTAAAGCTGTGAGCGAGCGACTTGGATACTGCATAAGTTAGTTTTCTCTGGAGCCATCCTTCCTGAGCTAAGGCAAAAACGTGTGAGCTGGAGGCTAAAAAACTGTGAGCTAGCTCACGCTAACTCAGCTTAGAGGGAACACTGCCTGCCACCTATGGTTGCCAACAAGACTTGAGGAAATCTCCTGACCCTTTAAGAGAGAAAAAGTCATAGAGTGGGGAACCTGACACTTTTTATGGCATGGAGGCAAATGACATCACCTAATAAAGAACATATTGTTAAGCCTCTCTTAAACTGACAGGTGTTTTTTCCCCCCCTCCAGGCAGTTGGCAACTGTATCTATAACAGGCAGAGCAAAACAGCATGGGGATATTGGAAGAAGGGAACACCCAGTGGCAGAAGTATTAAGCACACCATGCTGCTGAGGCTGCACTCAGAATTACTGCCCGCCTGGGCTGCTTTTCATTTTTGTAGTGTCAGTTGCTCCCCCCCCCC
>NW_015170922.1:134740-144903 GCF_001447785.1 Gekko japonicus | reverse complement strand
TAGTGTCCTGGCCCCACTGCTGGACCTCCTGATGGCACCTGGTATTTCTGGCCACTGTGTGATACAGAGTGTTGGACTGGATGGGCCTTTGGCCTGATCCAACATTGGCGTCTCTTATGTTCTTATGTTCTTATCTGCCTAAATTCACAGAATCAGCACTGCTGTCAGATGGCCATCGAGCCTCTGTTTGAAAACCTCCAAAGAAGGAGAGCCCACCACCTCCCGAGGAAGCCTGTTCCAGTTCATGCTGGGAAAATATTATACTTTATTCTGTTTTTGTAAGTTGCAAGAACCAAATGGAGATCTTATGCAACTCTGACGTGAGATTTCAGGAGGCATTACTGAATGCACAATGAACATATTTTCAGTCCTATGGGCTAGAAACTTGATTTAAAAAAAAAAGTGATCTGAGATGATCAAGAAGCCAATCAACACTAATATTGTTTGCTTAATTTTCATACTCCTGAACTCAGAGAGTCATACTCTGGGCCTCTGAGGACTGGAAGTCCTGATATGTCAATTAGGGAAGCTTCCAAAATTCTCCTCAACCCAATTTCTTCTTGGATTTCAGGATTCAAACCAACTGGTCTTTTTACTACACTGGAACAGATGCATTAGAAATCCTCCTTTGGGAGCCAGTTTGGTGTAGTGGTTAAGTGCATGGACTCTAATCTGGGAGGACTGGGGTTGAATCCCCGCTCCTCCTCCACATGCAGCTGCTGGTGTGACCTTGGGTCAGTCACAGTTCTCTCAGAGCTGTTCACTCAAGAGCAGTTCTCAAAGCGCTCTCTCAGCCCCACCTACCTCCCAGGGTGTCTGTTGTGGGGAGAGGAAGGGAAGGAGATTGTAAGCCGCTCTGAGACTCCGAGTGAAGGCAGGGTATAAATCCAATCTCCTCCTCCTCCTCCTCCTCGTCTTCTTCTTCTGTTTGTCAAGACACCCACTGCTCCTTCTTCTTCCCAGCTTTGCGTTTGACCACACAAAGGCAGATGACGTGGCAACGATCTAATAGCTCGAGCGCTACAAGCTCTGCGGAGTACCCAAAATAAACTCAAGAGTGTGGTACCTGCTGAGACATATCATGAAATGAAACAGCTTTGCTTTGATAGCTGACGGAACAGTAAATAACCTCAAAGTCTAACTAATTAAAAGAAAATGGGAACGGTGGCCATTTCTTTCCGAAAGGGGTTTCAATGCTTCAATGGCAAGGCTAATCAGCATCTTAATTAACAGTCATATAAAATGAAAGTACCCATTTGAGCAGGCTTTAAAAACAGACAACTTATTTATGCAAGGGCTCACATTCACTGCCAACATTAAGAACACAGATTTGCCTGTGAACTTTTCGGCTTGCCTTGCCTTTTTTTTCTTTTCTTTTCTTGCAGCAAACAGGGACTACGAGTAACGGGCCAAAGAAGGTTGTTGTTTTGTAGGGCTTTTATGACTAGCTAGGAAGAGGAAGCAGTGGGCAGGAAGGAAGGTTTGACTCCTGGGCTTCTTCAAGCCAGGACTCCCTTGAGTATTGAGGAAACGAACCAATGGAGATGAGCATGGTGCCACCATAAGCTGAAGAAATCAGAGGAGTGTTTATTAAGGATGTCAGGTCATGAAGAAGCACTCTTTGCAGCTGCCCATGGAACTCCCAGCCACTGGCATCTTGCCAGAGGCTTAAGCATAGCTAGAAGAAGAGGAGAAGAGATTGGATTTATACCACACCCTTCACTACCCGAAGGACTCTCAGAGCGGCTTACAAACGCCTTTCCCTCCCCCTCCCTCTGTGAGGTAGGTGGGGCTGAGAGAACTCTGACAGAAACTGCTCTTTTTCAAGGACAGCTCTTACCAGAACTATGGCTTGCCCAAGGCCATCCAGCCAGGTGAAAGTGGAGGAGTGGGGAATCAAACCCAGTTCTTCCAGATTAGAGTCCGTGCACTTAACCACTACACCAAACTGGCTCAAACTAGAGAAGACGGGGTCCATAATGCCCGCTGACACCTTTCCTGTCACCCACCAAGTGGGTGGGGCTTTCACCCATGAGAACATGTGATTGGCTGTGCAGATGAAAAGACATCGTGTTAAATAAAGCTTCTTCCTGGAATGTTGAAGAAGTAATATTAGAGTTATACATAAAATCTCACTCCCTGACATTGTGTGTTTGGCTCGGCCTCTTGAAGTAGCCATTTTTACAATTGGCTCCACCTCCTGTGGAGGTATCAGAATCAGCGTTCCCTCTAAGCTGCATTAGCATGAGCTAGCTCACCGTTTTTTAGCCTCCGGCTCACACCTTTTTGTCTTAGCCTCAGGGAGGACGGCTCCAGAGCAAAGCAATGTATGCAGCAGCCAAATCGCTCCCTCGCACCTTTAATGCCAGTAGTTCACAAGGTAGAATTTTTGCTCACAAGTCTCCACAGCTTAGAAGGGAGCATTGGTCAGAATTCCATCTTTACGATTGGCTCCACCTCCTGTGCTTGTGTCAGGTTCCTGCTGGCTCAAAATGGTTGGGGAAACTTCTCTTAAAGGGTATCCAGCTAGGATACCTGCCCTCATGGGTCATTCCGAACATGCAAAGGGTGTTCTGGGATGACTCTGACATTAGCATACTCCAGTTGATTGGAGGTTTCCTCTGGATGTGCAGTGTTAAATGGTGCAGAAAGACAGGGAGGCGTGGCGCATGGGAACAGGTTGTTCCAAGCGAATGGTAGATTGGCCCTGAACATCTTCTGGAAATATTAATGGTAAGCAGGGCTATTTTGGGGCAGGAACGCACAGGAACGGAGTTCCGGCTGGCTCCCAAGTTGGCCACACCCAGCAGGGACTCATTAGCATAATAGGCCACACCCAACAGCAGAAACTCATTAGGATTGGCTACATTAGGGGTGTGTGGCCTAACATGCAAAGGAGTTCCTGCTACAAAAAAGCCCTGGGTTTTGACAACAAACAAGGTAAACAGAATAACAAGCAAAAGGCGGGTGTGGCTGGATGAGCACACTTCTGGTAACATGGGGGTGTGGCGTAATGTGCTTATGAGCTGTGCTGGCAGGGGCGTGGCCTAATATGCTGATGAGTTTCTGCTGTTGGGTGTGGCCTGTTTATTATGCTAATGAGTTCCTGCTGGGCTTTTTCTACAAAAAGAGCCCTGATGGTAAGGCTAGGCTAGGCTAGCCCTGAGCTGGATGGCCCAGGAGAGCCTGATCTCCTTGGATCTCAGCCACTAAACTGAACCTGCAGTCGTCTGCATGCAAAACAGGCGCTGTCTACCTGAGCCATGATCCTGTCCGGTTGCATTTTTTTTTTAGCATGTTTCTTTTCCCCCCTCTTTTTTAAAAATAAATTTTATTTTATTTCAAATATTAACACAACATAAGCAACCATGGATAACATAATATACAAACTGCATAAATTTTTCTTCAATATAGGAATGGGAGCGTCTACAAATGTTAAATAATGTGTATATATAAGTAACGTTTTTGAGCAGAAGTATATGTTGAATATAACTTGTTATAATAATAATCAATAAAATAAATATTCAAATAAACATTTAAAAATTCAGTTATTCAACTAATCAAATACAGCGACACAGTGTCTTTATTGTGCAGAACTTAAAAAGCCGCTATTATTTCTTTATATTTCGTTGGTACTGTTTGAAGCATGGATGATGTGTTTGAGAGGGAAAACTCTATAAAGCCTAGCCATTTTGCATAAAATTGTGATTTTTTTGTTATTAGCATTTTCAGATTTTATAGATGAATTTATTTTTTTCTAAAGTATAGTGTTCCCAGATTTTCATATACCACTGGTGCAAGGTAAGTGAATTTTTACTTTTCCAATTGTTTGCGATGACAGTTTTTCACTGCCCTGTTACGGTAGGCCATTGGGCCACGTGCCCAGGAGGCGTCACTCATTCTGAGCAAAACTCAAGGATGCGCCCCCAGAATGACGCAGGAAGTGTGAAGGGAGGGCAATCCGCAGTAGGGTAGTGGGCGCCCCCTGGCTGTGCTACCTACGGTCAGGCCCGTAGCCAGGATTTTTTAAGTTGGGGGGCATTTGAATTTCTTAGGGGACGCTGGCTAATTGGATTAATCCAGGGGAGAAGGCTATGACATCCCAGGCTGGATGGGGAGTCAGGGGGCCTTGCCAGCAAGTCAGGGGGGCCTAGCCCCGAGATGCCCCACTGTAGCTACGGGCCTGCCTACGGTTGCCAACCTCCAGGAGATCTCTCATTTTCACAACTGATCTCCAGATAATAGAGATCGGTTCCCCTGGAGAAAATGGCTGCTTTGGAGGGCGGACTCTTCCAATGCTCCCTCAAAGCTGCGGAGTCTTGTGAGCAAGAATCCTGCTTTGCGAGCTACTGGCATTAAAGTTGTGAGAGAGCCATTTGGCTACTGCATAAATGAGTTTGCTCTGGAGCCCTCCTTCCCGAGCGAAGGAAAAAATGTGTGAGCCGGAGGCTAAAAAACTGTGAGCTGGCTCACACTCACTCAGCTTAGAGGGAACATTGGACTCTTATGGCATTGTACTCTGCTGAGGTCCCTGCTGTCCCCAAACCCCGCCCTCCCCAGGCTCCACCCCACAAAATCTCCAGGCATTTCTCCACCCGGAGCTGGCAACCAATGCTCCCTCTAAGCTGTGGAGTCTTGTGAGCAAAAAAAAAAATCTACTTTGTGAGCTACTGGCATTAATGTTGTGAGCGAGTGATCTGGCATGAAATTAGTTTGCTCTGGAGCCCTCCTTCCTGAGCTACGACCAAGATGTGTGAGCCGGAGGCTAAAAAACAGTGAGCTAGCTCACACTCACTCAGCTTAGAGGGAACACTGTTGAAAACCCTGTTGAGCGACCCCCATACTGCCGGAATCTCTGGAGGCATAGGGGATTGGCTGGATGTTGGTTGGGGGACCCCCACTGCCCTACAACTGATTGTCCCCCCCACACACCTGAGTCTCAGGGATCATCAGTGACTCAGCAGCAGTGGACCAGTTTATTTCATTCATTCATTCATTCATTCATTCATTCATTCATTCATTCGATTTGTGGATCACCTAGTCCCTGAGTTCACAGGGCTCCAGACAATGAACAATGATAAGATAAAATACATAATCTCACAATATTAAAAATATAAACTAAATTAGCTCTAAAATACTCAGTACATTTAAAACAACACTCAGTGGTGCATAAGAACATAAGAGAAGCCAATGCTGGATCAGGCCAATGGCCCATCCAGTCCAACACTCTGTCACACAGTGGCCAAAAATACCAGGTGCCATCAGGAGGTCCAGCAGTGGGGCCAGGGCACTAGAAGCCCTCCCACTGTTGTCCCTTCCACCCCAAGCACCAAGAATACAGAGCATCACTTGCCCCAGACCGAGAGCTCCTATCCATACCTTGTGGCTAATAGCCACTGATGGACTTCGGCTCCATATGCTTATCCAATTCCCTCTTATAAGGACATAAGAGAAGCCAATGTTGGATCAGGCCAATAGCCCATCCAGTCCAACACTCTGTGTCACACAGTGGCCAAAAATACCAGGTACCATCAGGAGGTCCATCAGTGGGGCCAGGACACTAGGAGCCCTCCCACTGTTGCCCCTTCCACCCCAAGCACCAAGAATACAGAGCATCACTTGCCCCAGACCGAGAGCTCCTATCCATACCTTGTGGCTAATAGCCACCGATGGACCTCTGCTCCATACGTTTATCCAATTCCCTCTTGAAGCCGTCCATGCTTGAAGCTGCCACCACCTCCTGTGGCAGCAAATTCCATCTGTTAATCACTCTTTGGGTAAAGAAGGACTTCCTTTTATCCGTTCTAACCCGACCGCTCAGCAATTTCATGGAGTGCCCACGAGTTCTGGTATTGTGAGAAAGGGAGAAAAGGACCTCTTTCTCGACCTGCTCTATCCCATGCAGAATCTTTTAAACCTATTGTCTCCACCAGTTCTGGACTGCGTTGTCTCATAGGTAGGGGAAGGAGGGGGGGTAAGATGGAGGAGAGAGAAGAGGGGGGTGCCAGTCACATGAACTGCTGTCCTCAACCGAACGCTTGGCAGATTATCTCTGTCTTACAGACCCTGCGCACCATGCGTCCCAGCATGTCTCTCCCTTAACGCAGGGCCTGGAGCAGTTGCCCTAGGTGCCCCATGGCCCTGGATGTGCCCAGCAAATGAAACACAATGACTAATACCTGATTGTAGGAAGGGGAAGATGGTTCTCAGTAGCTGATAATGTTAGAGTAGCGGAAGGAAACAAATTCCCCCCATAAATGCAGTGTAATTGCAGTCTTTCTTAGCCTAAGTACAGCACCCTAGAGATTGCAATAAGTAACTTATAATAGAATTTTTATTAGTGGCAGTAATTTTTTTTATGATCATTAGCATAATCTGCAGCCAATAAAGCCCAAAGATATATTGTTATATCTATTGTACTGGGAGGGTATTTTACCAAAGAGATGAAATAGGAAATAACTAGGGTGTGTGTGAGATTGTATCATTAGTTACACTTTTCTTACTCAAAGTATTTTTATTCCTTTGCGTCTTGCAGGGATTTTTTATTATTATTATTCAATAGATGAGAAGTAATAGGTAACCTTCCCCTCTGTTAGAGGTAAGCCAGATAAAGTTATTACAATTGATTGGCCTGATTCTTAGCCAATCGCACCACCCCCGGCTTTGTTCACTTTAGCAGTTGGGAGGGGGCACACTTTCCCAGGGCACAAAACTTAAATCTTGTAAAATGCTTCTGTGCTCCATTAATCAGATTATTCCCCGCAGCCCCACACACACCACACACACATTGATTAGCATTAGAGAGTAACAGATCTGCGTGAAAACAAGTATTGAGTGCTTGAAATCGATACAAAGACATAGGAATTCGTAGCGTATTCCTGCAGTGGACATGAGAAGATGTGAGTCTGTAAACTGGGATCAGGAAGCCATTTTTCTCCAGGCACACACACATTGATTAGCATTAGAGAGTAACAGATCTGCGTGAAAACAAGTATTGAGTGCTTGAAATCGATACAAAGACATAGGAATTCGTAGCGTATTCCTGCAGTGGACATGAGAAGATGTGAGTCTGTAAACTGGGATCAGGAAGCCATTTTTCTCCAGGCCAGTTGGCCGGGGATCCTGGAGGGTTTGGGGGTTTTTTTGCCATCTTCTGGGCATGGAACAGCGGTCACCGGGGAGAGGTATTTGTGAATTTCCTGCATTGTGCACGGGGTTGGACTAGATGACCCTGGAGGTCCCTTCCAACTCTATGATTCTATGATTCTAAACATGGTCAGAGGTCATTTCGGGGGGGAACGCGGGGGAACACAGTTCCCCCGGGTGAGGTGCGGGGGGCGGGGCACATAACGAAGCCCCGCCCCCTGCTTCCGGCCGCCCCGCTTCCAGCCCGCATTCAGCCAGGAGGAGGCAGAAGAAGAGGGAGGGTAATTTGCTCCCTCCCCGCCTCTCCTCACCCCTGCCTGCCTGGGGCCAGGGAGGGCCTTTGCGGGGCTTCCTTGCACTCCCGCTGGCCTTGCAGGTCCACCGCCGGGCCTTGCCTGAGACCCTGAAGAGCTGACATCAGTCTGAGTAGACAATACTGACTTTGATGGACCAAGGGTCTGATTTGGTATAAGGCAGCTTCTGACTTTGATGGACCAAGGGTCTGATTTGGTATAAGGCAGCTTCATGTGTGTTGGGAGGGGCTGTGGCTCAATGGAAGAGCATCTGCTCGGGATGTAGAAGGTCCCAGGTTCAATCCATTACATCTCCAAGGAAAAGGACCAGGCAGCAGGTGTTTTGAGAGACCCTCACCTGAAATCCAGGAGAGCTGCTGCTAGTCTGAGTAGACAATTCTGATTTTGATGGACCAAGGGTCTGATTTGGTATAAGGCAGCTTCATGTGTGTTGAGAGGGGCTGTGGCTCAATGGAAGAGCATCTGCTCGGCATGCAGAAGGTCCCAGGTTCAATCCATGGCATCTCCAGGGAAAAGGACCAGGCAGCAGGTGTTTTGAGAGACCCTCACCTGAAGTCCAGGAGAGCTGCTGCTAGTCTGAGTAGACAATTCTGATTTTGATGGATCAAGAGTTTGATTCAGTATAAGGCAGCTCCATGTATTAGTGAGTTCATGAACTTCTCCCCAAATAAAGGCATGGAATGGGGGGGGAGGGGGATGTTCTTCTCATTGTACACACCCGAATTTGTACAAATGCAAACATAGCCTTTCTAATTCTCATTCACCCTACAGTGTCTATTCTTCTAAAATCTTTTATTAGAAAGGGGCCATAGTTCATGGGCAGAACATGTGCTTTGTATTAAACAGCCCAACCAAAGCTCAGTCCCCAGAGTCTGTAGCTGAAAGAATTTCAAGTAGCAGAGCTGGGAATGATCCTCAGCTGAGACCTGAAACTGTGGAGGACTGTAGCCAACCAGAGCAGACAATACTAGAATTCCAAAATGACCAATCACATCACAAGTTCCGATCCATCTCATTCTTGGCAGTTATAGGGTACATAAAATGTGGAGGAAAGGGTGAACAGAGAAAAGTTCTTCCACTCACACATAACACCAGAATCCAGGGTCACCCAGACAAGCTGATAGGCCCTAAATTCAAAACAGACAAAAGGAAATCCTCCTTCACACCACAACATAACTAACTTGTGGAATTCACTGCTAGGAGATGTAGTGATGGCCACTAATTTAGATGGTTTTAAAAGACAATGGGACATATCCATCAAGGATAAGTCTAGGAAGCCAGAGGCAGCATTCTGCTAGTTAATGTCTCCTGTATGAGCTATGCCTAAAGAATAGGTTTGCCAACCTCCTGGTGTGCTCTGGAGATCTCCTGGATCTGATCTCCAGACTACATTTCTCCCCTGGAGAAAATGGCTCTGTGGCATTCTACACTGTCTTCTCCAGGCTTTAGCACCACTACCACCCCACAAATTTCTAGGAATTGGCAGACCTACTGGGGAAGCTCCCTGTCCTATTTGAGGGTTTTCTGGTAGCATCTGGTTGGCCACTGTAGGAAAAAAGGATGCTGGTCTAGATGGACCTTCAGTTTGATTCAGAAGCCTTCAGTTTGATTCACCTTCAGTTTGACTCACAACCTTGCTTCCTACTTGGATGGGAGACCACTAAGGAAGTCCAGGGTCATCGCACAGAGGCGGCAATGCCAAAGCGACTTTGAATGTCTCTTGTGTGGGAAGCCCAGGCTACCCCGATCTTGTCAGATCTCAGAAGCCAAGCAGGGTCAACCCTGCTTAGTACTCGGATGGAAGACCAGGGTCGCTTTTTTGTAGAAAAAGCCCAGCAAAAACTCATTAGCATAATAGGCCACACCCAACAGCAGAAACACATTAGCATATTAGGCCACACACCCCATGCCTTCCCTTGGCTTGTCTGGGCACCCCGCGGCTGCGGGGAGCCCAGGCAAGCCAACCCTTGGACAGGCCGGGGAAGGCACGGGGAGTTATTTAATCCTTCCAGGGACCCCCTGGCCTGCTGGCCGGGGGTGTGTGTCACTCTCCAGGCCTTCCCTCTGTAGCCTCCCACACAGAGGTTTTGGCTGTAGTGGGCGTGGCCAACTCTGAAGCCAGCCAGAACTCCGTCCCTGTGCGTTCCTGCCCAAAAATAGCCCTGGTCGCTACACAGAGGCAGGCAATGGCAAACCACTTCTGTTCATCTGTTGCTCGGTAAGCCCCGTGGGGGGTCACCACAAGTCGGCTGCAACTTGAAGGCACTTCCCATCACCCCTGACCTGGGTGGAGGGGCTAGCTTGATCTCAGCGGCTCTAGGAAGCTAAGCAGGGTCGGCCCTGGTAAGTCCTTAGATGGGAGACAATGCTCCCTCTAAGCTGTGGAGTCCCGTGAGCAAAAATTCTACTTTGTGAGCTACTGGCGTGAAAGTTGTGAGCAAGCGGTTTGACCACTGCACGAATTAGTTTGCTCTGGAGCCACATCCTTCCTGAGTGGAGACAAAACTCTGTGAACACTAACTCAGCTTAGAGGGAAGCCAGGGCTCTTTTTGCAGAAAAAGCCCAGCAGGAACTCATTAGCATAACAGGCCACACCCAACAGCAGGAACTCATTAGCATATTAGGCCACACCCCTGACAGCACAGCTCATTAGCACATTAGGCCACACCCCCATGTTACCAGAAGTGTGGTCATCCAGCCACA
>NW_015170922.1:128534-134689 GCF_001447785.1 Gekko japonicus | reverse complement strand
CAGCCAGAACTCCGTCCCTGTGCGTTCCTGCCCAAAAATAGCCCTGGTCGCTACACAGAGGCAGGCAATGGCAAACCACTTCTGTTCATCTGTTTCTCGGTAAGCCCCGTGGGGGGTCACCACAAGTCGGCTGCAACTTGAAGGCACTTCCCATCACCCCTGACCTGGGTGGAGGGGCTAGCTTGATCTCAGCGGCTCTAGGAAGCTAAGCAGGGTCGGCCCTGGTAAGTCCTTAGATGGGAGACAATGCTCCCTCTAAGCTGTGGAGTCCCGTGAGCAAAAATTCTACTTTGTGAGCTACTGGCGTGAAAGTTGTGAGCAAGCGGTTTGACCACTGCACGAATTAGTTTGCTCTGGAGCCACATCCTTCCTGAGTGGAGACAAAACTCTGTGAACACTAACTCAGCTTAGAGGGAAGCCAGGGCTCTTTTTGCAGAAAAAGCCCAGCAGGAACTCATTAGCATAACAGGCCACACCCAACAGCAGGAACTCATTAGCATATTAGGCCACACCCCTGACAGCACAGCTCATTAGCACATTAGGCCACACCCCCATGTTACCAGAAGTGTGGTCATCCAGCCACACCCACCTTTTGCTTCTTATTCTGTTCACCTTGTTTGTTGTCCAAACCCAGGGCCTTTTTGTAGCAGGGACTCCTTTGCATGTTAGGCCACACACCCCTAATGTAGCCAATCCTAATGAGTTTCTGCTGTTGGGTGTGGCCTGTTATGCTAATGAGTTCCTGCTGGGTGTGGTCAACTTGGGAGCCAGACGGAACTCCGTTCCTGTGCGTTCCTGCCCAAAAATTGCCCTGGAGGGAACACTGGAATACCAGCCCTGGAGGGAACACTGGAATACCAAGGAATACCAGAGTTGCTACACAGAGGCAGGAAATGGCAAACGTCTGAACATCCCTTGCCGTGAAAACCCTACAGAGTCACCATAAGTCAGCTGTGACTTGATGGCCCTTTTCACCCCCACCATCCCTGTATCAACTTCCTCTGCCTTGGTCATGCTTCAGCATGACACAGTAAGGAAACACAGCATCCTCCCACAGGTCACCATAAGCTGGCTCTCTATCGACAGCACTTACCACCACCAAGATTAGGGGACACAGTTTTGCCCATTTGACCTTTGACCTACACTGAGGTGAGGACTAAGAACAAGTTTCCGTTCAGCGTGAAACCAATGCTTGTGCTCTCTTGGCTTTAGTTTCCTGGTATCCCTATAGCGTAACGGAAGGCTGGAGACTCATTTTGAGCTGTAGAAAGTTTTGGCCGTGGCGTTTGGCATCAGAGGCAATTACTGGCCCTCTGTGTGTGCATGGCTCTGTGCACCTTGTGGTGGAAAGAACATAAGAACATAAGAAAAGGCAATGTTGGATCAGGCCAATGGCCCATCCAGTCCAACGCTCTGTCACACAGTGGCCAAAAATACCAGGGGCCATCAGGAGGTCTACCAGTGGGGCCAGGACTCCAGAAGCCCTCTGAATAATCTTGTTCGCACTTGAAGAGGGATTACTCGAGATTTCTTCCCTTCTTTCTTTTGATTCGGTTCTTGGCTTTGTCTGTGCGCATTTCTCACCTCTTCCTCTGTAAGTTCTTCATCTGCTTCCTCCTCTTCCCCTGGGCTTTCGGTTTCTTCAGATGACAATATCTCAAGTTCATCACCATACCTTCTTATAAAATCTTGTAACTTAAAGACCGAATTTAATTTGTGCCACCTTTCTTTGTAATTAAATGTAACCCCTTCCGGCGTCAACCATTTAAATTTAATTCCTTTTTTTTTAAGGGTAGTTACCAGTTTGTCATAACTCTTCCGCCTTTCTCTCATTCTCCACGGTATATCTCTCAGAATTCTGATTTCTTTTTCTTGATCTGTTAATGGTCTCTGGGCTGCAATCTTCAAAATCTGTTGTCTTAGTTTTTTTCTCACAAATCTAACATGAACTTCACGAGGGAGTTTGTTTTTTCTGGTAAATGCTGAATTTACTCTAAATACTACTTCAATCTCTTCTTTCAGTTTCGAAATATCTTCTTCTTGGGTATAACCCGCCAGCAACTCTACCACCCTTTGTTGTATATCTTCTCCCTCTTGCTCTTCTAGGTTCTGAAGTCTCAAGATGTAAGAGGCTTTGTCTATTTCTAGTTTAGTCACCGTATCCTCCAGCTCCCAAACTTTATGTTCATGGTCTTCTGATTTATCTTCTAAATTATTTACAACCTTTGTCAATTTATCAATTTGCTTTACATTTTGATTAACCTGTTTTTTAGTTTCTGTCATCTGCGTGTTAACTTGCTCGGTTAATTTATCCATTTTTTCTTGTAGGGGTTCTAATACTTTCTCTATAATCATAGCCATATTTGCTTTGATTGCCCCATCTATAGCAGGAGGTATAGCTACGCTAATTGCAGGGGGTATAGCAACGCTAATTGCATTTTCGACGGCCAGGTTAACTGCTTTTTCCACCGCCTGGTTAACCGCCTTTTCTACTGCTTCTTGTATGAGTACATTTAGTTCCAATTCCCTCTTGATGCCGTCCATGCTTGTAACTGCCACCACCTCCTGTGGCAATTCCATATGTTAATCACTCTTTGGGTGAAGAAGTACTTCCTTTTATCCATTCTAACCCTACTGCTCAGCAATATCATGGAGTGCCCACGGGTTCTTGTGACAAAGGGAGAAAAGTACTTCTTTCTCTACCTGCTCTATCCCATATATAATCTTGTAAATCTCAATCATGTCACCCCTCAGTCGTGAACCAGAGTACGCGGCACTGGGAGATGAGTCAATATTTCTCGCTCGCAGTTGCAGCCATAGGTGTCAGACTGCCCCCTGGGCATCTAGGTGCTCCACACCCAGCTTTTTGTCTCACTTGTAATTTTTTTTTAATGACTCTATATTTTACTCGTGGAAGCCTGGCACACCTTTTCTTTCACCTCTCCTCCTCTCTGGCATGGGCTGTTGGTGGTGCTGGTGCAAGAAAGAAATGCAAGCTATGCACCTTTTTTTTTTTTAAACCCAGGTGCGCGATTTCGTAAAACAAACACAGCCCGCGTGTTTTCCAAATGAAAAACGCCTGCATCAGCACTTTTTGTCGCTTCCTTTTTTCCCCTTTCCCCACCCATGGGTGTAGGCATACCTTGTAAAGAGAAGGGCGGGTCAGGAGGCTGAGAATGCTCTTTCCAGAGGTCAGAGGGGACTGCAGGAATGGACAAGAATTTTATTTATTTATTTATTTATTTATTTATGTGATTTGTATCCCGCCCTCCCTGCTGGAGCAGGCTCAGGGCGGCTTACATAAAACATATTAAACACTGAAATGCAGAGTTACATAAAACCACCAAAATGCACTTTTAAAACACAGTGTAAAGGGATTAGGAGTACTGGCAGTTCACCTGCACTTGAAGTCTATCCATCTTGTTCAATGTTCAGGTTTCGTCGGAAAAGACATAAAGGCCCCGGTCACATGGGCCCGATAACACGTGGATTGAATGAGCATAGAGATGATTTTACTTCATTTATGGTCCGTCGTTCTCTCTGAGATGCAAGGTGGGTTACAAATTACAAAAAACAACGACACAAGAATACACAAAAACACAACAAACGATCCAATAAAACTGCCCGATTTTATTAATGCAAATCATAAAGCAAGAGAACTGTCTCAAATTTCAACAGACATTAGAAACAGCAATGATATTACTGTTCCCTTTTAAGAAACAACGACCCAGTGAGGTAAAGTCTGTGGCCCAAAGGTGCATGGTGAGCTTTATGACAGAGTGCATATTTTGAACTCGGGTCACTCCAGTCTTATCCCGCCACTGTAATCACTACACCACACTGCCTCTTCTGTGCATTGTGTTTTCCTTCAGAGACTGAAAGAGCCCGGCCTATTCCACTGCTCATTCCCTCACAGGCTTGGTTGGAAATTCAGGTAGACCCAACAGCAGCAGTCAACCCAAGATTACCACAGGACAACCGTCGTCAAATCCTTACTCTCCAGGAGTGCAGCTAGAGAATCGTTTACAGCTGACAAACGATTCTAGCAATGGCAGGCCATCTGATCCTCTCGTGGCCAAGGAGATCTTCTGTTCTGCAAACCTTGAGAGCCTTCAAGGTGTATGAGGATCAGATTCAGTAAAAGTCACTCTTCCACATCACCCCCATTATTACCTTTGCCATATCTGGATTGTTGGTTAACTTTCAGTCCAATACTATATACAGGAATTTATCCCACACAGCTGCTCTTAGATCTAAAGATGAACAGCCTTGTCGTCAATTACCTCCCAACTGGTGTAGTAAACAACCGTTAATATAGTCAGGCAGGAGGGGTTAACTACCTTATACTACTTCATATAATTAAATCCTCAGACTGAACATAAGAACATAAGAGACGCCAATGTTGGATCAGGCCAAAGGCCCATCCAGTCCAACACTCTGTGTCACACAGTGGCCAGAAATACCAGGTGCCATCAGGAGGTCCACCAGTGGGGCCAGGACATTAGAAGCCCTCCCACTGTTGACCCTCCCCCCCAAAAACACCAAGATGACAGAGCATCACTTGCCCCAGAGCCCCTATCTATACCTTGTGGCTAATGGCCACTGATGGACCTCTGCTCCATATGCTTATCTAATTCCCTTTTGAAGCCGTCCATGCTTGTAGCCGCCACCACTTCCTGTGGCAGTGAATTCCATGTGTTAATCACTCTTTAGGTGAATGCCCAGGACCCCTCAAAATCTGGAACTGGCCCTACTTATAGTCGTGGGAATTTGAATTTGGTGTCGTCGCCCCCCCCCGGATCTGATTTATTTATTTAATTAATTTGTATCCTACCTTTTCTCCCCAATGGGGACCCAAAGCAGCTTATGTCCCTCTCCTCCATTTTACCCTCACAACAACCCTGTGAGGTCGGTCAGGGTGGGAAAGTGCGACTGTCCCAAGGTCACCCAGCAAGCATCCGTGGCACGAGTCAGGATTCAAACCTTCAGTTTGATTCAGAAGCCTGAACCATTACACCATGCTGATTCCCTAGCAACATGTGATCCAGAGGTCCTGCTCAAGGAACATGTCCCCTGAAAAGTACTGAGAAACGTTGAGTGATTTCAGCAAAGTACTTTTATCCAGCAGGAACAAGATGGAGACTGCCGGCTTGCAGGCCGGTATATATGCCCAGAAAACCCACCACCAAAACACACCCACTACTCACTATAGGCTATTTACAGTGGCTGAGTGTCCCATAGGTTCTCGGCCGCGGACCTGGCCCTCTGATAGCTGCGGGCTAGGATCCGCTTGGCTATTGTTCTCAGGGGAGCGAAGCTCGGCTGTTCGGCATGACCGCATGGCCCAACGGTCGCGCACGTGGTCATGGCGGAGTACATTACATCCCCCCATTGTTTTGGGCACTGAGCTATGACTCCTTGAGTCTATTTGGTCCCCAGTTTGGGGCCTCATCCAGATTTTTTTAAAAAAAAATCCCACAAAATCATTTCAAAACAATCAGTAAAGGACGTTAGCGCATTGTCGGTTTAGTTCTTTTCAAACTATCCCATTGCTCCCCATCCCCAAATAAATATCGACTCTTTCAAGTCTTATCTTTACAGTTGAAATACTATTGACTCTCTCCCTTGCTAATTTCACATTAGCAGTTAGCGATTATGCAGCTACCCTTTTCTTGCTGCGCCATTAATAACATGCTAACTGACGAATTCCACCACTGTCCCGTTCCAAACTATTTTATTTTTCAGGCACCAGAAACCACAGAACCATGGAGACCCTTACAGACCACCACAGGACAAAAGATGGTGAATGTTTATGCTCTATGCCTCCCCCCACCCCCCCGGCCAAAAAACTCACGGTGGAGGAGACATGACATTGCAATAGTTTCTTATGATAGACAGCTGCTTTGAGTGATTGCAGGTGGGGAAGGTGGATTTCCTATGGCTGTGCGGACTTGTCAGTGTTTTGCAAGGGCATTTCTTGACAGGTGGTGCTACAGAGATGCACCGACCTCCCATGTACATGTGGCACTCTGGAGCGAGTCTGCGCCAGGGTAACATGTTCAGCTATTTGTTTGGCAAGCAAAGGCCTAAAGATGAACTCACAGGAAGGAAGGAAGGAAGGAAGGAAGGAAGGAAGGAAGGAAGGAAGGAAGGAA
>NW_015170922.1:120339-128502 GCF_001447785.1 Gekko japonicus | reverse complement strand
GAAGGAAGGAAGGAAGGAAGGAAGGAAGGAAGGAAGGAAGGAAACCATTCTCAAGGGTCTGATAATAGGTTGAGCTGGAGGCATCTTAAACTGACACTATACATTAATCCAAAACATACGACAGCCCTACTGATTGGCCAATTCATAACAAAGGTGGGGCATTCCAGTTGCCTTCAGGAAAACACAGATTTAAAAAGAAAGAAACAAAAAGGTGGTTCCTCTTGAAGCAAGCCCAGATATAAGTCAATAGAGCAATTCATTAACAAATCTTATGAAATCTACTCTCCACCGCCCCCCTCCTTTCCTCCCACCCGCCCCCCTCTTCCCACCTTGGGGTTACCAAGAGAAAGTGGCTGCAATAAAGACAAAGTCTGTTTTGGAAGCGACGTCCATATGCTAAGGGTCAAGGGAGCCGAGTGGTTTTGCTCTGTTTACTATTCACCGAACAGACATGGCAGCTAAGGTCACGTTGATCGGGCCCTGTTCTCGCTACGCAAAACAAAATTTCCATATGGTCCATGAAAATGGATATGCTTTTTTCCACACACACCCCCTCCCGTCCAGCTTCCCACGGCTCCGTCTTTGTGCGGGGCTGGTTAGAAGTGTAAAAAGAGGGGTGTGAGGGGTTACCTCGTCAGTCAATCGCACTCAGCGGCTTTGTGCGTCAGTCCAATTTAGGGCATATCTGCATCACTCTCCCCCCATCTCTCTCTCTCCCTCTCCCCCCCCCCCGGCCTGCTTCCTCCCCCCTCCTAACCCCCCCTTCCCCTCCAGTCTTTCAGCCCCAAATGCTCATGTCAGTCTATTAGAACGTGATAGAAGTACTGATCAACGCCTTGGCGTCTGAATCCTTTTGAAACCAAGATGACCCGCTGAAGAGGATTTGGAGTGGAAGGCCCTTCACAGGACTCTTTCAAAACCACATAAATAAAAAAAAAAAAGCCACCCTTCCTGGCTTCAAATGGCCCCTCAGATTTGGAACTACAGAAGCACCCTAAAGGGGAGGGGGGAAAGCGCAACACGATTGTCATGGATATTACACAATGGTAACAACAACAGGCCAAGAAGACAAGTCTCGATGCTGGAAAAAACTAGGCCAGGCTTTTCTTCTCTCTCTCTCTCTCTCTCTCTCTCTCTTTCTTTCGCCCCCTTCTCTTTTTCTCTCGCCACCATTCCAGTTCCAGATTCCTGACAGCTTAGTAAATAGGTTGTTTAACCCTTTGAAAAGGGAATAAAGAAGCTTGAGATGAACATATTCTGATGGACTTTTGCCCATGTAATGGGCAAAAAAGTACTCTCCGTTTTACCAGGGCCTATGTTACATGTCTGCATGGATGTGTGTTTGCATTGATGTTTAACAAGTGGTGGGGGGGAGAAAAACGAGATATAATGGCAGAGATTTATCTTCCGGTGTGCATGGGGGAAGTAACAACTATCACTTAGGTTTCAGAACCATAGTTTTCGGAGAAGAAGTGCCGAATTTTCGTTTGTTTAGATTCGAGCACATGTTGTTGTGCATATCTTACCCCCCCCAAAAAAAAACCGTGCTTGCCAGATGCAAAGATTCAGTTCACTTCATCTGCTCTTCACACACCAGCATAACAAATTACCTTTTAAAATATCTCAGCTGTTCCTCGTTCGTGGATATATGGATACAGGAATGCAATTAGAAATTTCTTTTTTCTTTTTTAAAATATACATTGAATAAATATTTTACTTTTAAGCCCACCAGAACAAACAGAACTATGAAGAAAACAGGATTGTTATTCCCTTTTCTTTCTTTTCTTTTTCTTTTCTTTTTTTAAAAAAACATTGTTCATAGTCTTCAGTTTTATAAACCCGTTTTGGCAAGCGCTTCAATGACTCCCTGGTTACATACAATTGCTGATTTATTTTTTTATGCCAGCCAAGTAATTTTTCATCCAGCCAGAGAGCTCTACTGTTTCAAACCTGTGGTGATGTTTGAACAGTGTAGGGCTTATTTTTTCTTTCTTTCAAAAAATCATTTAACTCGTTTTCATTGTTTTTCAGGGGAACACAGGGTGTATTGGGGGTACGTGGGGGGAGGTCGTATTGAAGGACAGCTTAACTCCGGCTGCTTGGATACATCCTGCCATTCAAAAAAAAAGAAAAAAACACTTCTCATGAAAATGCATAGCCATCCGTCCAACTCCTTCAGTTAACTATAATATTTCTCTCTCGCTGTTTATGTCACAAAGTCATTACTGGGAGTTGTTGACATCTCTGACACTCGGCAGCATCAGAGCACATTAGGTGGTCTTTCAATAATCTGCAGTCAAAATTATGTATTTGCTTTAATTCCTTTTGATTTCTTTTTTTTTTTTTAACTTTCTTTCTGCCTGATGGGCCCAATAAACAATTAAAACGACGATGTCTAAAAAAAAATCCAGCTGAAAAAAAAAGCAATTTGAATTTCATTTCAAACTATGAAAGTCGGAAACAAACAGCTTAAAATGTTCACTTGAAATAGCAATTGTCCAGCCTCCCTCCCTGTTAAGATCCTCTTCCCGAGCTCCGTCCTCTGTGCCCCCTCCTACCGAGGTGAGATGGAAAGCAACTGAGACAGGGCTTTTACAGTGGTGGCACCTCACCTTTTCAATGCCTTCTCCTTTGACGCTTACCCAGTGCCTACCCAGTTCTTAACAGGGAGGATTCTTCAATTTTAGTAGCTCCAATGGTCCGCTTCCAACCTGAGAAAGGTCTTATCATTTTCAGCTTCTGAACATTGTTCAATGCTGTTTTCGAGCCCTTGACTTGTTAATTATTTGTCATTTTAATGTTTTTAAAATTACTTTATTGCATTTTTTAAAAAACTTTGTGAGTGGCTCAGTGGAGGTCTCTAGAGAATTAAACTTCGTGAGTGGCTCAGTGGAGGTCTCTAGAGAGGTACCATCTAAATTTTCCCAATAAACATCTATCCTTGGCTGGCGTAAGCTGGACCAGAGGGTTTCACAAGGAAGGTCATTCCATAGCCATGGGGCCAGTAGCAAAACGGCCCCCACTCGTTTTGGTACACAGCTCTCTGAAAGAAAGCAAGGCATCCAGAGACATAAAATCTGACTGCATCAAATGTCCAAGGAAAAGAGATGGTGTGTCACTTTATGGTCGCATTCTCATCCACCCACGTCTCTTATATAGTCTGTTGTTTCTCAGTTTGTACATGCATCACTTAATATACAGAATGATTAAATTATATTATTTGTATTGTCTTCTCATAGGGTTGAAAAAACCCTGGAATTTGGAAGGATGGAGCTTGGGGAGGGCTGGGATTGGGGAGTCAACATAGTTGGGTATAACCCCACAGAGTCCACCTTCCCAAACAGCCATTTTCTTCTGATCTCTGTAATCTGGAAAGCAGTTGTGATCAATGTTCCCTCTAAGCTGAGTTAGTGTGAGCTAGCTCAGTTTTTTAGCCTCCGGCTCACACATTTCTGTCTCAGCTCAGGAAGGAGGGCTACAGAGCAAACTAATTTATACAGTAGCCAAATCGCTCGCTCACAACTTTCATGCCAGTTGCTCACAGAGTAGAATTTTTGCTCACAAGACTCCACAATTTAGAGGGAACATTGGTTGTGATTCCGGGGTATCTCCAGGCCTTCCCTGGAGGTTGGCAATCTCATGCTCCATGTGCCTACACATATCGACTTGGAAGTAAATCAGCGTTCAACGGGGCATACTCCCAGGCAAATGAGCAGAGGCTTGCAGCCTTTGCGTCTATGTTTCTTTCACCCCCAAAGATCAATCTTTGTTTTTTCCCAAAAAAATATCTATTATCATCACTTACAATTGAGCACAACGAAATCAACGGGCAGCTGCTATCACCTGCCTGTAAATGGCTCTCAGGCTGACGGCAAGAAGCAAAAGCAAATCAATTCGGGGTGGAAGAAAGAAACATTTTTTTTTTTAATAACACGTGCCTCGGATAGGAGATCCCTACGTTATTACAAATTATAAGGTTAAGACCTCTTGAACGAATCCTAGCTAGTTAAATATTTAAAACTCCAGGGTAGGTAACACATGGGCTAATGAGCTTCAGGCAACTAAGTACGAGAATCTTGAGGGAGACATCTTGTTTTATATTAGAGAGCATTAGTGAATATAAACCAGCCCAAGAAGTGTTTAATTGAGGATTATATTGATGGGGGCGGGGGGAGAGAAAGGTCGGAATTGCCAGAGAAACGATTCTGTACGTAATCTGGAACTCCTAGGGAACATCATTTTGAAGCAGATAGGTTTTCAAACCAAAAATCAGAGTCACGCTCGAAGCTGATATGTTGTTGACATGCATTGTACACTTGTGTTTTGATGAAGAGATTTTCTCTCTCTCTCTCTCTCTCTCTCTCTCTCTCTCTGTTTTCTTTAGCATTGTCTTCCTTTATTTGTTTTGGGAAGAGAACCACCATCTCCAGAATGCCTTCTCCAAAGAGGGAACGCTCACAGTTCTTTCACAGGAATCATATGGCCTTACAGCAGAGGAATCAAACTCATTTGTTATGAGGGCCGGATCTTCCGTAAATGAGACCTTGTTGGGCTGGGGCATGTGTGTCATAAAATGTAATGCCAGGTAGCGGAGATATAAACTTTATAAAGGACACAAACACAAAGGTTTTTTTTTACTTAAAATAAAAAAACATACTTAAAACATTAGCACTCTTGAAATATTTTGTTCATTTAACAGTGTCTGATCACTGACACCTCTTGCTCTGAATTATTGCATCAAAATGGCTGTGCTGTTGCAATCTTGAGCATGCTGTTCAGGTGCGTACCTGTAATCTGCAAACCTACGATGATGCAGCAGTAGCAGAACTGGAAGAAGAAGCAGAAGACAGCCAGTTCCACTGTGGGCCTAATAGAAGCCCTCTGGGGGCCTGATCCGGCCCCCGGGCCACATGTTTGACACCCCTGCCTTAGAGCATGGCAGTTTGGTACAATTTGTGCATGCCCGTCTATAAGTTTGTACCTTACCTCACATTCCATTGTATCTGAAGAAGTGTGCATGCACACGAAAACTCATACCTTGAATAAACCTTTAAGATCATAGGAACATAAGAGAAGCCAGTGGTGGATCAAGCCAATGGCCCACCCAGTCCAACACTCTGTCATACAGTGGCCAAAAAATACCAGGTGCCATCAGGAGGTCCAGCAGTGGGGCCAGGACACTAGAAGCCCTCCCACTGTTGACCCCCCCCCCAAACCCCCAAGCACCAAGAATACAGAGCATCACTTGCCCCAGTCTGAGAGTCCCTATCTGGACCTTGTGGCCAATAGCCACTGATGACTTTGTTAGTCTCAAAGGTGCCACTGGACTCTAAATTTGCTCTACAATACAAGTGTATTAGGGTTCAATATTATTACACCTTGTCCAAGTCCCCCCCCCCTTGGTACACACATGGCAAAGTCAAATACTTGTGTGCCTGCATCTATGTCAAATACCACAAGCTTTTTGGACTCTGAAAGGTAACAGAAATTGTGTGTTTTTTAAAGGCCTCAGAGAAATAGATAAAAAGATGACAATGTTCAGACTCCTGGCTTGAAGGTTCCCAGAGCACAAGGAATGACAGCCTCCAGTCTTAACATGCCCTGATTCTTTTTCTTAAATACGTTTGAGTCATCAGCATACCAGCCGAAGACCATTCTCCCGTTCTTCTCTCACGGGTTTCTTCCTGGTCAGTGTCTTTTCTTCACAGAGATATATATATTTCATAAGGCTGATCGTATTCTGAGATGTGCCCATGTGGTGATGGGGGAGGGCGTTCATTGTGAGTAAAACCTTCCCACCACATACGCAAGTGACTACATTGATGCAGGCGCACTCACCCCATGAGACAACGTGCACATGGTTTCCCCTGCACAGAAATGATCAGGGACCATCCAATGGGAGGGACTCGACAGCTGCCTGTCAGACTCATCACAGACTGCTCCGGCGTGCTATCGAAAGGACAGATCATTTTGTGCAGAAGATGGCATGGGCACTTAGTCCAACATGACGTGACGCTCACAACAGTGTTTCCAGCTAGGCATGGAAAAGGTCCTGTCCTCTCTGAGCTTTCCCGTCAGTAGCCTGTGGTCAGGATCAGTAAGATAAATGAAACTCGGTTGAAATGTGGACTAAAAGGACTCTGTATTGGGAAGACCTGAAGTACTGGAACTGCAATCAGGGCTCTTTTTGTAGGAGGAACTCCTTTGCATACTAGGCGACACACCCCTAATGTAGCCAATCCTCCAAGAGCTTACAGAGCTCTTCTTACAGGGGCTACTGTAAACTCTTGGAGGATTGGCTACATTAGGGGTGTGTCGCCTAATATGCAAAGGAGTTCCTGCTACAAAAAGAGCCCTATTTAACTGCCAGAATGTTGGGATTAGGCGTATTGGCAGTTCACCTGCACTTGAAGTCTACCCAACTTGTTCAATGTTCAGGTTTCGTGGGAAAAGACATAAAGAGACACAAGAAATAGAGATATGTTAAGATATAGGAAGAGGTGATCTAGGTGACCACTTGGGGTTCTAGGTTTATGGGGTATCAGGCTCATAACCGCTATCTACTCAACTATCCATTCCAAGGCTACCTATTCAACTAGCCATTCAACAGCTGAAGGAAACAGTGCAACCCATTCATCAAGCACGAACTCTCCTTAGAAGCCAAAATGACCAAACTGAGGCGATCGTACTTTGGTCCCACCATGAGAAGATGGGACTCACCGGAAAAGACAATAATGCTAGGAAAAAATGGAGGCAGCAGGAAAAGAGGAAGACCCAACATGAGATGGACGGATTCAGTCAAGGAAGCCACATCCCTCAGTTTGCAAGACCTGAACAAGGCTGGTCATGATAGGACGTTAGGGAGGTCATTCATTCGTAGGGTTGCCATAAATCAGAAGAGACTTGATAGCATGTAATACACACACACACATTTGTCTTCACTGGTACAGTTGGATGCATGTTCAGTATTTGTATTAATTCACCTACCGGAAAATGTATGCCAATGGCCATTCAGCAAACGAATAGCATCATGCCCTCAGATTGAGAGTCAAAGTTGTGACGTTTGTTTGTTCGTTCGTTTTAAGTTAACTAGACCCTGCAAATGTCGATTGTCCATTAAAATGAGGGTTTGTTGAGAGGACGTTTCCCGTCACCAAATGAAGACATTAATGGAGTTCCAAATCTGTCTTCTGGAAGAGGAATGAGACTCGATTAGCCTAAGGAAGTGACACAACAGGAAAAGGAGGAGTCAGAGCTATGACCTCAGCAGTAGGGAGGGGAACTCCACTCTGCAAGCAAACACAGACCATTGGAGGACCAGTTGGTGGTGGGGGGCAGTCAAACTGGGAGAAGAGAAAGATGGGAAGGGGGCGCTTTTGATGGGAAGGGGACTCTGGGCATCCCTGTGCTCAACCTCTGAGTGACCTCACCTCACCATTTTTTCCCAGTCGGTGTGCAAAAGAGAGTTAGGAGACATGGCACATGCATACCAGTAGAAAGTCCTTCCAGAAAGCCACAGCAGATGACTCAGCAGGTGTCCATGACCCAACTGTGGATCCTGACCCAGCGACTGAAGAACACCTTGTGGTGTGGTCATTAAAGTTCTGCACTAGGATCTGGGAGACCCAGGTTCGAATCCCTGCTCTGCCAGGGAAGCTTGCTCGGTGACCCTGTGCCAGTCTCACCCTCCCAGCCTAACCCACTTCACAGGGTTGTCATAAGGATAAAATAGAAGGGAGGAGAAGGATGTAAGCCCCTTTGGATCCCCATTAGGCCAGTCTGGTGTAGTGGGTAGGAGCGTGGACTCTAACCTGGGAGAACCGGATTTGATTCCCCACTCCTCCACATGCAGCTGCCGGCGTGACCTTGGGTCAGTCACAAGTTCTCTCAGAGCTGTTCTCTCAAGGACAATTCTGGAGAGAGCTCTCTCAGCCCCACCTACCTCACAGGGTGTCTGTTGAGGTGAGAGGAAGGGAAAGGAAGAAGAAGAAGAAGAAGAAGAAGAAGAAGAAGAAGAAGAAGAAGAAGAAGAAGAAGAAGAAGAAGAAGAAAATAAAGAGATTGGATTTATACCCCACCCTTCACTGCCCAACGGTGTCTCAGAGAGGCTTACAAACTCCTTTCCATTCCCCTCCCCACAACAGACACACTGTGAGGTAGGTG
>NW_015170922.1:111225-120109 GCF_001447785.1 Gekko japonicus | reverse complement strand
CCTCCTCTCCCTCCTCCCCCCTCCTCCTCCTCCTCTTCCTCCTCCTCCTCCTCCTCTTCTTCTTCTTCCTCCTCCTCCTCCTTTTCTTCCTCCTCCTCCTCCTCCTCTTCTTCTTCTTCCTCCTCCTCCTCCTCTTCTTCTTCCTCCTTCTCTTCTTCTTCCTCCTCCTCTTCCTCTTCCCCCTCCTCCTCCTCTTCTTCCTCCTCCTCCCCCTCCTCCTCTTCTTCTTCTTGGGGAAAAGTGGGATATATATAATGTAAGTAAGTAAGTAAATGGGAGATTTTAGCCCATGTGACTCATGACTCAGCAACTTTTTAATGTTCACCCCGACACAGGATAGATGGAAAGGTTTCTTCTTCTTTTTGGGGTGGGGAACACACTTAGAGCTCTCTCACCCAATTTTCCTGAGCCTATAAGGCTGGGGGGGGGGTCTGTTTAGTTATGCCACTCATTTCCCATTGTGCCTTCCGTGGGAGGGAGTGTGGCTTCAAGACTGAGAAGATGAGCTGTGCTTCGGGAGGCTTTCAATTAAACTCTCCGAGTAGCCACAAGCTCACCACCAGTGTTCCCTCTAGGCTGAGTTCGTGTGCGCTAGCTCACCGTTTTTTAGCCTCCGGCTCACAGATATTTGTCTTCGCTCAGGAAGGGTGGCTCCCGAGCAAACCAATGTATGCAGTCACCAAATCGCTCGCTCGCAGCTTTGATGCCAGGAGCTCACCAAGTAGAATTTTTGCTCACAAGACTCCACAGCTTAGAGGGAGCATTGCTCACCACCCCACCCTCGTTACATCGGGATGGTAAGAAAACAGGCCAACCTCATGGGATTTTGTAAAGGTTATTGTGATCAATGGCTTGGATCCAGTGGTGCACACGAGGAAATACATACTGACTTAGCGCAGTTTTGCTCGTGCAAGATCTTATGCAACACCTAGCACTTTCCTCCATATATATTATATTGCCCAGAATTCAGTTGAATGGGGTTTTGCACAAGTGGGAAAGGTAGTGAGGATACAATAAGTGTGTGACAGTGCAAGAGGCAACTGTGGTCTTTTCCCTTGTGTTTCCACTTGTGCAAAGGCTCTAGCGCAAGCGGAAATTATGCGCCGGATCCAGCCTGTTGTGTATGAAGTACTTTGAACACTGAAAATGCTAAATATTTAGTAGTATTTAATGTAGCAGATGAAGCCAACCTATTACATTCTTAATCGTGGGCCCCATCCTTTGGTGTAGCCAGTTTGGTGTAGTGGTTAAGTGTGTGGACTCTAATCCGGGAGAACTGGGTTTGATTCCCCACTCCTCCACTCGCAGCTGCTGGATGACCTTGGGCAAGCCATAGTTCTGTCAGAGCTGTTCTCTCAAGGACAGTTCTGGAAAGAGCTCTCTCAGCCCCACCTACCTCACAAGGTGTCTGCTGTGGGGAGGGGAAGGCTCCTCCTCCTCTTCTTCTTCTTCTTCTTCTTCTTCTTCTTCTTCTTCTTCTTCTTCTTCTTCTTCTTCTTCTTCTTCTTCTTCTTCTTCTTCTGGCTCCTGCATACTTTGAGAGGGAGCTACTCCTTACATATTTCTTTTCACTCATTTTTTTGGGGGTGGGGGAGAGCTGAGGCCCTGAGTCACATCCTTAGTCAGGAACTTAGACCTATGGAGAGCCATAACAGGTCCTTTTTAGTGATGGCTTCAGTGCTTTGCAATCATGGAAAACCCACTGGCGCCCAGCCATTTATGCATTCCAAGGAGACAGAGTTAGGTTTCCTCTGCCGTGTCTATTGGTTGTTCTGGAGATATGCTACTCTATGTAACCTGGATTTTGCAGATCGGTTGCATATTTTACACCACTCCGGATCTCTTTTAATTGAAAGACCAATTCGGACAACGATTTCTTAAATCACTTAGGCTCCGATCACACGCAGAATTTGGTGCGGGAGAGTCACGAATGCCGGGTGGATTTTTAGGGTGTGATCACACCGCAACATCTGGCAAGCGTAGCGCACCTGTGGCCAACCCGTGGCATCCGGCCACAGATGCACAGTTAAAAAGTACCTGCCAAACTCCACTAGCAAATGGTTTTGCATGGGCCAAAGATGGACTCGATCCATGTGATCACACCGGTGCACGCCTATTCCCTCCGGCGTCCTCGTTGCAGCGCACTGGAAGCACGCACTGACAGACAAAACCCCGGTGCGCCGCCATCATGTCTGACCGCATAATAGTGAGTCAAAATATGACGGCGCAAATAGCCACGCCTCCCCCCTGCGTTTTCCGGCACGTGTGACCGGGACCTTAGAAACCCATTTGTCCAGTTAATCCACATTAGCTCTCCATTCTAGCAGTCTTTCTTTCCCCTGCCTGTTAAATCCGCGATTCCAATCTGAAATCAACTTATGGTTGTGATAACATTGTCTCTGGCTTACAGCCGCCAACATGGATATTGACAAAAACTTAGCTGGCGTTTTAATAAGAAAACAAAACACAAGAAAGGGGCAAAGGGGGGAGACTCCAGAGCTTCCAGGCAGATCATTAAGACGACCCTTCGGTGGGCCGGGCCTGTCAGCCGGCATAGGGAATGCATCAGCCTTCGTCATACGACTTAAACTTCTTCTGACATCTAGTTATGTCGAAATGTGACTGATCACCTAGGGGTCCGGGCTCCTGTGAGGGAAAAGTTCACTGACAGACAGCAAACGTAGCCGATCTTAAACGGGAATCAAGAAAAAAAAAAAAACAGCATCCCTGCCTCTGACAGCCGGCAGCTGCTACCTGAGCCTGCTTAACGAAGACGGGAAGGGCTCCGCTGAACAGTTATATTAGCATCTGTATGCTTCTCTCTCATTACCGCACATCTGCCCACCTTTATTCGAATGACGCCCCTTCTGATCTGACAGGGCTGGCATTGTCAGGGAATAGATATTATGGGAGCCCGGGTACGGCGGCAGGGGGGGGGAATCGCTTTTTATTTTGTAAAGACCGTTGTACGATTTGACAGTGGAATGCCGCCGAGGTAAAGAAAGATAATTAACATATTGGACAGGTTCTAAACAAAGCTGAGACAGCTATACTGGCAACATTACCATCACCAGAGAGGCACTGTTAGAGTTCCAAGGAAGAACAAAGCACTGGAATGTTGCCTTTCTCTCTCCTCCGGCTGGCCTCTGTGTGTGCGTACATATATGCATAGGTATATACATATATGCATATATGTATATCCTGCATATGCTGTACACATATGCAGTAATGCAACGATAGCGTTACAAGCAAATGCACAAAGTACTTGGGGGGGGTTCTTATAATGTGTGAAGTTTTCCAGTGCAGGGGCTACCTCGTTACAATCGCTCTTGGTCTGTTTCCGAAGGACATTCTGACATCTGTTCTGTTTCCGTCAGACTCTTAAAAAAAAAATATCAACCAGAGGAGTCAATCTCTTTCCTTGATATATATTTTCCCTACCCTTTTCTTTTCTGGTATAAAAAAAATGGCAGGAACGGTAAAAGTATCACTCAGTTTGGACTCGAAAGATCTCAAGTGGGGATTTTCCGGAGACGCAAAACAGAATCGTACCAGCGAGGCTGCACCGTTCGTCTTGCTCTGCACGGCTGAAAGAAAGAGAGGGGGCTTGGGAGAAGGGTTCTTTTTTTGACTATAAATATGCACTGTCTTCCCTCTGATAATGAAGTGAAGCAAAATGCAAGTTCTTGCTTCTTGCAGAACACAGGTGTACTTTGGTGGGCATCTGTGTTTTTCAGACACTGGCTGTGCGTAATGCTAAGATGGAATTGCACATGAGTTTGAAATCTGATCTCTTCCCCAGACTTGGAGCCATCCAATCAAATCACTGCAAACAATCACAAATGGCATCATTTGAGATTGAAGAATCCAGTGTTGGAAGCCACACAAATGGAGGGTTTTAAAAAGAATAATCATAAAGACAACAAAAACAATAAAAAGCAGCAAAACTATACATGGCTATTCAACTTCTTCTTTTTCCCATTTCAGATTGGTTAACAGAATACTTGTTACAGAGATCATTGTTTTGTAGTGGAATGTGTGTGTGTGTGTGTTTGAAATTAGGTGAATTTTAAGAAGGGATACCAACTTATGGGAAAGGATTGCAGTTCTGTTTGGCCTCTTGTTGGTTTTTCCGGATGTATGAGTTTGTTTAGGACAAGAAGGGCCCAACTTTTCTACCCCACACTGCTAAGTGTGGTGGTGTTCTGGAGTTTTTGATTTCAGCTTTCAAGTTTCAGAACTGGTGAAAACTCAATTTTCAGGAAACATGAGGGTGACGAAACAGCCGATTCCAGCTTCCAAATTTCAAAAATGGCAAGAACTCAATTTTTGAGAAACCTGAGGGTGAAAAAAGGGGCCTTTGATTTCAGCTTTAAAATTTCAAAAATGGTGAGAACTCAATTTTCAGGAAACCTGAAGGTGGGGGGGGGGGAACAGCCTTTGATTTCAGCTTTCAAATTTCAGAAATGGTGAGAATTCAATTCTGTGGATTCATTTCCGCATTCACACTATGGGCTTCATAACGGCGTCTTTGATATCAAAGGTGGCTCTTTCAGATTCTCTTCAGTGCCCGTGTACATGCTATGCTCCTGCTGACTTGAATGGCTACTTTGTATACTACATATCTGTCAATGTGAAAGGATTTAGAAAATAAGATAGCAGTTGACCTGCTATCTTAAATTACTCCGAGGGAGGGGGGTGGTTGACATGGAGCCTCTCGGTGAAGCAATTCAGCTCCCACATATCTGAAATCCAAGAATAATGGTGCTCGACTTTGCAATTAATCATAACACAGATTCTCCTTCCCTGTATTTAGTTCCTGGTGGCTCGGAAATACGCGGGATTCACTTCGGCTCTGGATGCGGCCTCCAAGTGATCGTGATTTGAGGGGGTTTCCTCGTTTAATTCGTGGATTTCATTCCCTCCTCATTTCCTTTGTTCTTAAGAGGGGTGGGGGGGCTTGCATGGGTTAATGGGAGAAATTACTGCCCTTTGGCAACAAAGCATCCCCCAAGCCATTTCAGCACACACACTGATAAAAGCCAGAATAGCTTATTCAGATTGGAATGGCAGGCCTGCACTGCACCGTCACTAAGTTTGAATACAAAATAAGATATTCATTTAAGTGGGTATTAAAAAGAAGAAGAAAAAGAGAGAGAGAGAGAGAGAGAGAGAGAATCTGATGCCATTCATTCTAAAAAGGCATTACAGACGGCTGACACTGTACAGAAAAATAGGAGACGTTGACCTTTTTTATTGTCGACTTTGCTGTGGCATTGCCCTCTTTTCAAATGCACAGCCGCCGCCCCCCTCCCTCGCAATGCACACACACACACACACACTTCAGCTGTATGTTATCTCAAATAATTACCCTCCGCTTTTGGCTGTCCCTGGTGACTGCTAGTAAAAAGGGCTACTCATTGTCGGTGAGTGAAGAGGGATTTCAGACCTGCTTCTAGGGGACCCAGCAGCAGCCCCTAATTAACCACTCAGGTATTGAGAAGCCACGGCAACCTAGCTCCCCATCCATCTGGCCAGAACATGTCCACAGCGTTAATCACGGAAGGAAATAGTGTATCAAAAAGGAGAGAGAGAAAAGAGAAAAGAAAGGAGGAGGTGGAGAAGGAGGAGGAGGGGAGGCCGAGGAAGCTGGCAGAAGAGAAACCGTGTGCAAATTATTTTTAATGATTCTCCTCTAGCGAGTTGGATTATCTGTAGTTTCAAGCAGGGGCCGGATGGCGGAGGAGGGAAGCCGACCGTAACTGTCCTTGACCTTTCTCTCCCCCACACTTGCCCCTCTGCCCGGCCCTCTCCACGGCAAACCTGCTTCTTAGCGCCAACATCAAGAGATTGCCCCAGGTAGCACAGGCAAGCCTTCAGGCATTCTGCAAAACCTTTAGTGCTTGTGATTTTTGATAATCCTTTGTTTCTGGGATATGACTTCCTTTTAATATATGTTGGCTATATGGATTTCTCGCGCGCTGTGCGTTATTTGCAAGGACTCGAGGAGCCTAAACGTTTTTTCGAATATTTCTCTCTCTTTCTCTCTCTTTTTTTTAATTGCTCCATGCCTCCCGCTTTCAACCACTCCTCGGTTTATGAAAGGGGAGGAGAAGTTTGGAGTTTAGCAGTCTAATTAAAAACAAAGCTTGCATTTCCTCTCTCTTTTTTTTTGCATACGTAGGCCTAGTGTGTCAAAAGACATTATGTACGATTTTCCTTTCTGACAGCAACCATTACATTTAAAAATTCATTACAGTAAGGTTAGTTAGACGCATGATGGATGCGGCTTTAATCCTGCCAAATATTATTACAGTTAAAATGTAAATGATGAAAACTATTTTGCGCTTATCAGCGTCTATGTGCAAATGTGTTCCGCAGTGATATATGGCGTTATATTTCTATTATTACGTTGAGAAAGAATGAAAGAAACGCAGGGAAAAAAAGATGAAGTGTTTATTAAAACATGGTTACTTGTGATAAAATATTCTTGTTGTACATGACTTCAAACATATTTACGGAGGGCACGTGGCCAAAACAACTGTGAAATATGTTTGCTGTACGAACTGTGTTTGTCAGTTTGCTTTCTGTTACAATGAATATTGGGTTTGCTTTTGGGGGTGGAGGGGGGGATAGTTGGTCAGTGTAGACTAATGCTATTAATTTAAAGTAATTTTCTAGAGAGGGAAGGATAATCTGTTATCACGGTCTTGGTTTTTAAACCTAGCTCCGTGTCAATAAATTAAAATGTGTGGGTATGAATTTTATGTGCATGCAGAAAGGTGCACTCCTGCACTCAGAGCATGATACTAGAGATGCCAACCTCCAGGTGGAGGCTGGAGATCTCCTGGGATTACAACCAATGTTCCCTCTAAACTGTAGAGTCTTGTGAGCCAAAATTCAACTTTGTGAGCTACTGGCATTAAAGCTGTGAGCAAGCGACTTGGCTACTGCATGAATCAGTTTGCTCTGGAGCCATCCTTCCTGGGCTAAGACAAAAATGTATGAGCCAGAGGCTAAAAAACTGTGAGCTAGCTCACACCAACTCAGCTTAGAGGGAACACTGATTACAACTGATTCCCAGATGAGATGAGTTCACCTGGAGAAAATGGTCACTTTGGAAGGATGGCTCTGTGGCATTCTACCCCACTGAAGTCCATCTCCTCCCCAAACCCCACCCTCCTCAGGTTCCACCCAAAATCTCCAGGAATTTCCCAGCTTGGAACTGGCAACCCTATATAATAGAGATCCCCTACGAATTTACATTCTCCAGCCTACTAAATGACTAGGGCGATCTGGCTGCGACATCTGTCACACCGTTGATCACCAGGGTTGATTCGGCTGATCTGGCTGGCTAGGCGAGTGTCCCCTCACCACTCCATGTGCATCCCTCCCAAAGCTGCGCACTCCGTCGAAGACCATCCCAGATAGCAGGAGTGTACCATTCTTCGGTCAAGGGCATACGATAGCTGCGCTCCCCTGCTAGAACCTCCAAACGAGCTCAAGGTCCGTATGTAGGAGAACTAAATTACTAATTTCACACATAATGAGTCTCGTAGAAGGACCATGCGTATATTTCTTTGTTTTGTGCATTTAAAGCTTTTATTAGCCGCCTTTCTTTCTTACAGAGCTCAAGGTGGCTTACGGCATAGATACAACACATAGAATAAAATACATTAAAAACTTAAAACCATTGACTCTACTCAGGTCTGCTACTAAATTTTACCAAATGCAGTCCTCAATAAAACCATCAACTGCTTCCTAAAGATTGAAAATGGGGGGGGGGGCAGGCATACCTCCCTGAGGATTTTCTTCCATAATCCTGGGGCTGCCACCAAAAAGGTCCTCTCTAGCGTACCCACGGCCAGGAGGACCTTTCTCAGTGATCTTAATTCCCGGGCAGGAACATATGGGACATGATGGTCCTGAAGATAACTCGGTCCCAAGCCATGTAAATGTTCAGCTGTTCTGGGTAAAATCCTGGAACTTCTGCATGCAGAACATTTATTTATTTAAATAGGTATACTTTATGTATACTTTGCCTGTCCTCTTGGCTCAAGGGGCCTCTTCCGCCGAGCATATGCTTTGTTACATATGGAAGGTCTCAGGTTCAGTTGCCGGCATCTCCAATTAAAGGACTTTTCATTGCCAAAACCTTGTGGATCCTCTGCCAGTCTCAGCAGACAGTGCCAAGTCAGGTGGAACCATTTGTCTGATGGGGTCTATGGCAACATGATATGTTTAAACTACAGCTGCTTGGGGCATACTGTAATTTGGTAAGTCCATTTAGTTTCAGTTCATCTTCCCAGTAGTGTCCAGTAGCTTTCCATTCCCCAGGGCTCAGAAACATAGATTTCTTCTGCTGCATAAGCAGAACTAGAATAGTATCATGCCTTATGGAAGATCTAATGACAGTAAGAGACAAGAGAATAGGGTGACTGAGCTCCAGGTCAGGGCTGGAGATCTTCTGGAACCAGAGGTCATTTCGGAGGGGATCGCGGGGGATCGCAGTTCCCCCGGTTGAGGTACAGGGGGTGGGGCACATGACGAAGCCCCGCCCCTTGCTTCCGGCTGCCCCGCTTCCGGCCCTCATTCAGCCAGGAGGAGGCAGGAGAAGAGGGAGGGTAAGTTGGTTCCTCCCTGCCTCTCCCCACCCCTGCCTGCCTGGGGACAGGGAGGGCCTTCGTGGGGCTTCCTTGCACTCCCGCCGGCCGGGACCATTGGGGGCGGGGTGTGTGGCCTTATGACACACTTCCGGTGATATCAGGGTGTGTGGCCTTATGACACACTTCCGGTGATGTCAGGGGGTGTGGCATATGCTAATGAGTTATGCTAATGAGTTCCCCTAGCTCTTTTTCTACGAAATGACCCCTGCCTGGAACTG
>NW_015170922.1:73580-111206 GCF_001447785.1 Gekko japonicus | reverse complement strand
GGACAACCCCCCCCCCCCCCCGGAAGAAAATGGCTGCTATAGAGTGTGGGCTGTATGGCATTTCCCAAACTTCACCCCCAAATCTCTGGGATTTTCCCAACTTGGAGCTGGCAATCCTGCAGGAGAGTCTCAGCGAGGGATGGGCATGAACCGAACCATGAAGCAAAATTCGTTGCAAATTTTGCCCTGTTCGTGGTTTGCAAACTGAAGTTCATGATGGGGCTACCGTCACAGATTTCCACAAACTTTTGAAGCAGTTCATGGTGGTTTCTGGATAGAGCAGAAAGCAGGGGGTTAAAAGGACTCTGAAGTCCCAGTCACACGGTGAATTTGCCGCGGGAGAGCCACGGGTGATGGGCGGATTATCGGGGCACGATCACACCGCAGCATTTGGTAAGTGGAGCCACCAATGGCCAACCTGTGGCATGCTGCCGAAAAAGCACAATAAAAAAACAGTACCTCATATGTAGTGGCAAACGGTTTGCCATGGGCTGCCTCCGGACTCCTGCGGTGTGATCGCGCCAGCCCCTCGTTAATGCGCAGGCGGGGAGGACAGGACCTGTGGTTTGCCGCTGATGTGTCGGATCATGTTCTGGCGGCTCTAATTGCACCGGAGCAATTAGCCACGCCTCCCCCCCCACGTTATCCGACCCATGTGACCGGGGCCTGAGTTCCTTTAAAACCCTGCTTTCTGTTCCCTGCGAAAGTCTCAAAAACAGCTGAGCAGTGCAGAACAGTCTGCTCACCACCACTCAGCTGTTGTTTTACACTTCCTGCAAGCCCCATTTAAAGGAACTGCGGTCCCTTTCAATAGGGTTTGTGCATCAGCTTCCCCAGGGCTTTTTTTGTAGAAAAAGTCCAGCAGGGACTCATTAGCATATTAGGCCACACCCCTGACTGTACCGCTCATTGGCATATTAGGCTGCATTCCCATGTTACCAGAAGTGTGGTCATCCAGCCACACCCACCTTTTGCTTCTTATTCTGTTTACCTTGTTTGTTGTCAAAACCCAGGGCCTTTTTTTGTAGCAGGAACTCCTTTGCATGTTAGGCCACACACCCCTAATGTAGCCAATCCTAATGAGTTTCTACTGCTGGGTGTGGCCTGTTATGGTAATGAGTTCCTGCTGGGTGTGGCCAACTTGGGAGCCAGCCGGAACTCCGTTCCTGTGCGCTCCTGCCCAAACATAGCCCTGGGCTTCCCAGTTCGGTTCAGTTTGTGGTTCGGTTTGCGGTTTGACCACGAAATGAAATGAACTGCATTTCACCGGTTCATGACCATCCCTAGTCTCGGCTGTAGTTGAATGGTTCTCCCAAACCGAAACACTCTTGGAAGAGTACTAGTGTGTCATATTGAGTGGAGGAAGAAGGTTACATGGTCATGCTGCATTAGGATTTCCAATCTTCAAGTGGGGCCTGGAGATCTCCCAGCATTGCAACCAAACTCCAGACTATAGAGATCGATTCCCTTGGAGAAAATGGCTGCTTTGGATGGTGGAATCTATGGCATTATACCCTGATGAAGTCTCTTCCCAGGTTCCACCCCCAAATCTCCAGGAATTCCCCAGCCCAGAGTTGACAACCCTACTGTGGGTTGCAACTGATCTCCAGGTGACAGAGATCAGCTCACCTGGAGAAAATGGCTGCATTGGAAGGTGGACTCTAAGGCACTATACACCATTGAAGACCCTCCCCTCTCCAAACCCCGCCCTCCTCAGGCTCCAGCCCCGTAATCTCCAGGAATCTCTCAACTCGGAGCTGGCAATCCAGACTGGGCCTTTTAAATCTCTGTAAATACATATCCACAGGGCTTTTTTGTAGAAAAGGTCCAGCAGGAACTCGTTAGCATAATAGGCCACACCCAGCAGCATTAGCATATTAGGCCACACCCCCTGACAGCACTGCTCATTAGCATATTAGGCCTCATTCCCATGTTGCCAGAGGTGTGCTCATCCAGCCACACCCACCTTTTGCTTCTTATTCTGTTTACCTTGTTTGTTGTCAAAACCCAGGGCCTTTTTTTGTAGCAGGAACTCCTTTGCATGTTAGGCCACACACCCCTAATGTAGCCAATCTTAATGAGTGTCTGCTGTTGGGTGTGGCCTATTATGCTAATGAGTTCCTGCTGGGTGTGGCCAACTTGGGAGCCAGCCGGAACTCCGTTCCTGTGCGCTCCTGCCCCAAAATAGACCTGCATATCCATTATTCCTTCTCTTCCATGCTTTGCCCCTATTGAGATGGATGAGCTAATGGCTACTGTTTGTCACATTGTTATCTCAGCCTTCCTCTGGAGAGTTCAAGGAGCACACATTGTTATCTCCTCCTTGATTTTATGCTCACAACAACCCTGTGAGGTAGGTTAGGCACGGGAGAGAGGTGGAGAAAAAGAAATAAGTGGTCAGACTTCTTTACTGACTCAGGATTTGAAACTGGATCTCCCAAGTCTTAGCCTAGTGCTCTAATTGCTACACTACCATGGTATATGGCAAGTCCATGTGCTAGTAGGCAAAGGAGGAGGAGGAGAAGAAGATTGGATTTATACCCTGCCCTTCACTACCTGAAGGACTCTCAGACCCCACAACAGATACCTTGTGAGGTACGTGGGGTTGAGAGACCCCCTTTGAGAACTGTTCATGACAGAACAGTCCTGCACGCACTTGTAACTTACCCCAGGTCACACCAGTAGCTGCATGTGGAGGAGTGGGGAATCAAACCCAGTTCTCCCAGATTAGGGTCCATGCTTCTAATCACTACACCAAACTGGCTCTAGTTTAATGACAGCTATTAAATGCTGGCCAGATGACCATGGAAATGTCTTTGGACAGCGCTGGCTCTTAGGCTTGGAAATGGAGATGAGCACTGCATCCCTAGAGTCGCATTCGACTGGCTTTCGAGCAAGGGAAACCTTTACCTTATTAAATATTTAATGGAATCCAAATTATTTTACTGTTTCTGATGTTATTTCATGTTGCTTTAAAATGAAACGAGAGAGAGAGAGAGAGAGAGAGAGAGAGAGAGAGAGAGAGAGAGAGACCACTGTTCCCCCTTAAGTGGCTATTTCCGTATAACTTTCCAAGTGTAACCATAACGTTTACTCAGTTGTTGCAGAAGAAATCTCATTTGTCCGTAGGTCCACAATTACCTAATTTGTTGCATAAACTGTTACTTTTTCTCCTTTCTCATGTCGATGACAGAATCGTTTAATTGACTTTGAATTGCTCAGCCTTGAAAATTGGTTCCACATTCTTCCCCCCTCCCCCTTTTGGTTTAGTTTCTTAAGTCCCTTGGGTGAAGGCTACCCAGGCTGAATGCAATATTCAATTGGTTATTTTAAAAGAAAGAAGAAGAAAGCGCACAGCTGCTTGTACAAGGATGTTGTTGTATACATTAGCGCTGCAAAGCTTAGCACCCTTTTGGATTTCAGTTGGCTTCCTTCTTCCGAAAGCCAGTCATAATGTATCAGGAACTCAAGAGATTTCCTATCTCCTAGCTCTTTGCAACTATTGTGTTTTAGCTCAGTGGAACTATTTTCTTTAGGAAGTCAAAAAGCAACAGGGGTGGGTTGACCTGGCACCAGTCCTATTTATAAGAATTTTAAAAAATATATCCCTCCCTGAACACCTTTGGAACTTTGTCATGTAGAGGTCACATCCGTTTAAATTAATAGCTATTGAACCAGTGACGGAATGTTGACCATATAACCTTTATTGTCTTGTGAAACTTCTGTTTGAAGTCAAAAAACATAGCTGATCTGCCTTAGAGCTGAGGTTCAAAGATTCTCAGAGTGTCGTAAATTAAGGGAGAAAATGCATCTCATTTCGATGGGTGGTCTATTTTTGGAATATATCTCACCTCTTTCTGTTCTACAAATTCGGCCTTTGCTACTGAAATCAGTGTTCGACTTGTTGTCGTGTTCTCACCGACATTTGGTATGATCCAGGATACAACCCATTCTGAATTTTAATCTGGAAATGGAGCTTGAAATATCTCATCAAACGTAGACTCTGGGCTGTTCAGCTACCAAATAACCAGTTCACTGTGAGCGTGAGATTCCCAAGTCGTCCCATACCATGGTGAATTCAGAGATTCAGAAGGAATGGAGGTTGTCTTGGAACCCAATGAGACTGAGTGCCTCTAACACACTGTTCTTATCACCTAAAAAATGGACCTTGAAGTTGTTTGGAGGTTCTAGCCAGGGGAGCGCAGCTATCGTATACCCTTGAACGAAGAACGGTACACTCCTATCTGGGATGGTTGTCCTCTTCGACCAAGTGCACAGCTTTGGGAGTGACGCACATGGAGTGGTGAGGGAGGTAGAGGACACCTACCTAGCCAGCCAGATCAGCCGAATCAACCCTAGCGATCAATGGGGTGACAGATATCACAGGCAGATCACCCTCACATCCAGTTCTTATCACATAAAGTTAGTAGACAAACAAGGTTGCCTCCATCTGACCTCTCACCTTTGACCTTCAGGGCACTGCTTTACAGAGTCAAGAAGGAAACCTATTTGCCTATCCAGGGAAAAGGCATGAATTTATCATCATAAAATGTTACCCACCAACCTACATAATACATTTATGTATTTATACGGAAACGTCTTTGGACAGCGCTGGCTCTTCAGCTTTGAAACAGAGATGAGCACCGCAACCCTAGAGTCGGATTCGACTGGCTTTCGAGCAAGGGAAACCTTTACCTTTACCTTTTACTCCTGCCAAGGAAGGCTTAGGGCGGCTTAAAGAATATGTGTGTGTGTGTGTTAAAAAAGCAAAATATATTAAAATATATCGTAGGTGCTAGTAAACATGTGCTAATAAAGGTCCCACAGGGCCCAATTTTTATGATCAGCCACCTCAGATTTTCATAAGGGAGGGGCTGTGGCTCAGTGGTGGAGCATCTCCTCGGCATGCAGAAGGTCCCGGGTTCAACCCCCGGTATCTCCAGTTAAGAAGGACCAGGCAGTAGGTGACGGGAAAGATCTGTGCTCGAGAGGCAGGAGGGCTACTGCCAGTCTGAGTACGCAAGATTGACCTTGATTGATTGATGGTCTGATTCAGTATAAAAATAAGCCAATAAGGGAACACAGTGCTGCCGAAACCAAGGAAACAAAACACACAGTGAAAAGGCGATGTCTAACGACTGTATATAAAGAAAGACGGACACAAACTTACTTGTGTGATAATTATTTTAAAGTTAAATACAATATCGTCGTAGAAGGAAATATATGTGCGCACAACACGTCTTCTGAAATAAATCTTAAACATCTACGTGCACCACGTCGAAGGACAAAAGACAAGCCACAAGACAATGCGAAACAGAGTGCAAGTCAAACAAGGCTGCTTAACATCATACAAAACAACTCAAAGAAAAGTTCAGACACCGAGATGACTTGTGCTTTCTGTGTTTTTGGCAAGCGATAAAAAGCCCTCGTCCTGGTTACCATCAACCTGACTTCCTTAGGGCCAGGGAGGTCCAGGCGGTTTTGGGATCCTGATCGCAGTGCTCTCTGGGGAACATACAGGGAAAGGCGGTCCCTCAGGCAGGCCGGTCCCTGACCATAAAGGGCTTTAAAGGTCAAAACCAGCACCATGAAACGAATCCAGAATGCTATTGGCTGCCAGTGCAGAGTCTTAAGTTCAGGCACCGAGATGACTTGTGCTTTCTGTGTTTTTGGCAAGCGATGATTTAAGCAGCAGGTAAAGCAATCTCTTTCTGTGGATGATATGACATTACTGCAAACTAACTGGTCTCCCTCCCAGGTAAGGTCACATTTCCAGTCCTCATCAGAGTCAAGGATAAACATTTTCATATGGAGCTCCCAGACTTCATGAAAACTCACACCACTTCTCAGACACGAGGAGCAAGCAGCTTCAAACTCATACGCTCCAAGTCCCACTTTGGAAAGTTTATTTATTTATATTTATTTATTTCCTTCAATTTATATACCACTCACCCCCTGAGGGCTCTGAGCAGTTTACATGTTCAGTTAATACCAATCCTTACTTAGGGCCACACACATACAATGGGGAGAGTGCCTAGCCTAACAGGCACCCTCTAACGAGTCTTCGTTGTTATCTGCGGGAGATCTTTTTCCCGGTCCAGCGACGACGTCCTTCTGGTGCAGGTCTTCCCTCAGTCGTTGCGATTCCTTCAGGTCTGGGCCAAGCGTACATCTGTGCGTTCTCGCTGCCGGCCTCTGTCCGATAGGCTCCGGCCTGCTGCGTCACCCCGCCTCCGCGCTTGCCGGCCCTGCCTCCGCTCGCTTGCTTGACTCGCCAGCCACCATGTTCTCCGCCGTCACCGCCACTACTTCGCCGCTGCCTCGCCGCTCATGCTACCACCATGCCACGTGGGACTGGTGCCCCCCCCCCGCTCTAAGTTTCCTTCTATTATAATATTGCATTTAACTTTAAAACAATTATCAGACAAATAAGTTTGCATGAGTCTTTATTTACATACAATTGTTAGAAATTGCTTTCTCACAGTGTATCTTGTTTCACAAAGTCCATGATTCATTTGATATATTAGAAGTTTACTTAAAATGAGACACAATGACCAACGCTTTTTACAGTAACAACTGTGTCACTCAGTCATCAGAAGAAATTAGAGTATCTTCTCCCATCTTCCGCATTCTGTAAACTGACATACTTTTTTTTTTAAAGCCAAACTGCTCGGTTAATGCTTAAGGGGACCTGGCATTGTGTTTCCCAAGTTACTGGTGGAACAGGCAGCTTATTAAGTATGTGATCAGGGTGTGTGTGTATGTTTCATGCCTTCAGAATATTTGTTGAAAGTGAGATTATCGCTTTGTCAACCGCCAACAGCTGTTGAAAACCAGGACACCAAAGGCTGTTTAGATCTTTAATGACCCAATTAATGTTAAAGCAGCCATGTTATTCCTAATATTAAATTAGAATGAATAATATTTAATACCCCAATGTGCAGAGCTGGTAAATTAAGACGCTAATGTTAAATCATAAAGTAAAACTGGGACGGTTTTAATGATTTAAAAAAAGTAATAAAACAGCTTTGGGGAGGGCCCGTGGCTCAGTGGTAGAGCATCTGCTTGGCATGCGGGAGTCCCCAGGTTCAATCCCTGGCCTCTCTCCGAGATAAAACAATCAGGCAGTAGGTGATGTGAAAAACCTGAGACCCTGGAGAATCGCTGATAACCACAGTAGACTATACTGACCTTGAGCCAGTTTGGTATAGTGGTTAAGTGTGCGGACTCTAATCTGGGAGAACCAGGTTTGATTCCCCGCTCCTCCACTTACAGCTGCTGGATGACCTTGGGCAAGTTATAGTTCTGTCAGAGCTGTTCTTGAAAAGAGCAGTTCTCTCAAAGCTCTCTCAGCCCCACTTACTTCACAGGGTGCCTGTTGTGGGGAGGGGAAGGGAAAGGAGTTTGTAAGCCGCTCTGAGACTCCGAGTGAAGGGCGGGGTATAAATCCAATCTCCTCCTCCTCCTCCTCTTCTTCTTCGACCAAAGGTCTGACTTAGGATAAGGAAGCTTCGCGTGTTCAAAGCCAGAAGACACATTGGTCCTTTTCACATTACCATTCTAAACCAGATGTCATTGATCATTGGCCCGATTTCAAGTAAAGCAATACGGGGGCGGGGGTTTCATACAGTGAATTACCTTCCATTAATGACCCATTTCTGAAGTGCTATGGCCACTTCAGACAGTGCTGCCTTTGCCTTCTGCCCTTTTTTGCCACACAATCTTCCTTGGACTTTTTTTTTTTAATGCACTAAGGTGAGCGCCATAGCGCTACGCTGCTATAGCATTTCAGTGCTACAGCGGCACCACCCAGATGGTGCCGCTATAGCACTGAAGCTATAGCGCTCACCTTAGAACATTAAAAAAAAGTTTGAGGAAGATTGTGTGGCAAAAAAGGGCAGGGGGAAAGCAGCATTGTAGGAAGCACTATGGACATTTCGAATAGCACACCACAGGGATTCAGAAGCACAACAAAGGAGTGCAGACTCTAATCTGGAAGAAACAGCTTTGATTCCCCACTTCTCCACATGCAGCTGCTGGTGTGACCTTGGGTCAGTCACAAGGTCTCTCAGAGCTGTTCTCTCAAGAGAAGTCCTCAAAAGAACTGTCTCAGGCCCAAGCCACTCTGTAACTCCTTCAGGTAGTGAAGGGCAGAGTATAAATCCAATCTCCTTCTCCTCCTCCTCCTCTTCTTCTTTTTCTTCTTCTTCTTTTGCAAGCTATTTTATTGGGGGTTGGGCAATGGACAACACTCTTCCAAATCCCTCTTCGTCTTCTGCACGCTTTCACACTTTGCAGAAATGGATCTGGCGTGTTGCGATTGGCTTCTACTTTGAGGAAAGGCTGCTTTGACAAAAGCATCGGGAAGCAGGGTGGTGTAGTGGTGAAAGTGTTGGACTCGGACCCTGCAGGCCAGGTTTGAATCCCCATTCATGCCATGGATGCTTGCTGGGGGTGACCTTGGGCCAGTCGCACACTCTCAGCCTAGCCTACCTCGCAGGGTTGTGGTGTGGATAAAACAAAGGAGAGGAGACTGATGTAAGCCCCTTGGGGTTCCAAGCAGGGAGAGAGGTGGGATGTAAATGAAATAAATATGTACGTGCAACCCCTGTTCATTTTGTAGGTGGCCTAAATAAAAAAAAGTTGTAACTTGATGGAAAAAAAAACCTCTACGCAGCTTTATGTGAATTCGATGAACTCACTAAACCCCTCTACACAGCTTTATGTGAATTCGATGAACTCACTCAAGCATTTGAACATTTAATCTGTTGGAAAATAGCGGCCGCGGTCTTGGGATAACTCAACGCCATGCAACAGGAAGCTTCAACAGCAGCCTGCCTTTCTCTCTCACTCTCTCTCTGACATTTTCCCCATTCATGCCAAAATAAACACAAGAAGTTATTATGGGAAAAACCAATGAACTACTGGAAAGGAAACTGTGATATATTTAAGTCAGCTCCCCCCCTCCCAACATACAGAAATCTTAGCTTTCACTAACACTTCTATTTCACCTGCTTGGCCAGGCCTTGTAAATTTACTTCGGGACCACTTTCTTTACATTTCTCTGCTTTTACGAGCGCTTTGCTCAACAGCCATCTTTAGATTTTGGATTTTGGACCTTACTGTTTCAGATTTTCAGACTTATTTAATTTTGATTTATTTCCCAGCTTGTCATAAGAACTAGTGGCTGATAGAGTCATGTTTCTAACAAAACAGTGTCTCAAGAATAACAGTAGTAGGGGGAAAGCCAAAAAAGGTTAGGGGTTCTTTAAGTTGGGGGGGGACGTAGACTACAGGTTATTTTGTAAAGTCTCAAATTATGGATAATATAACTTGAGTAAAAAGGGCTTTGTCTGAAAAATGAACAATTTGGGCCACCGGATCAATGGATTAGGAGTAGTTTCAAGACAAGTAGAACAAATTATTTCTTGTGAAACATCTAGAAGAGAAGAAGAAGAAGAGATTGGATTTATACCCCGCCCTTCACTACCCAAGGGAGTCTCAGAGCGGCTTACAATCTCCTTTCCCTTCCCCTCCCCACAACAGACACCCTGTGAGGTAGGCGGGGCTGAGAGAGCTCTGACAGAAACTGTTCTTTTTCAAGAACAGCTCTTATCAGAACTATGGCTTGCCCAAGGTCATCCAGCCAGGTGCAAGTGGAGGAGTGGGGAATCAAACCCGGTTCTCCCAGATTAGAGTCCGCGCACTTAACCGCTACACCAAACTGGCTCTTTTCTAACTGACTTGGTTCACATGTTGCAGTGAATGTATGCAACCTCTTGCCTATATGTACATACATCTGTTTGTAAGAAGGAGCCAACATGCTTTCTCTTTACAAAATGAAACTGGGGACCAGTGATTGGGGAGGGGCTCTGGATCAGTGGAAGAGCCTCTGCTTTGTATGCAGTAGGTCCCAGATTCAATCCCCATCATCTAGGTAGGAGGTGATGTGAAAGGTAGGACTAGGTAGGAGGTGATGTGAACGCCTGAGATCCTGGAGACCTGCTGCCTGTCAGCTATGCTGCCATGGGGGTTGGGGAGTTCATTCTGTGTCTTGGTAATTGCTTTTTGCATTCCTGTCTCTGCAGTTTTGCCTGTGCCGCAACGCTTATCTCTACAGATGTGCAGGAGGAGGTTATGTTGGAAGTTGCATTGTCTGGAAGTCTCCTATGTACCGTGAGAGACTACTGTTCCCTGCTTTCGCCACCTAACGGTTTCCTAGCTGGTCCCGCGCGCGGGAGGGTAGCTAATTGGCCCATGCCAGGTGTGTGTGTGTGTGCATACGAATGCCCTATATCCTATTATGCTCAATGGGTTGCCGCCATTCTTAACAGTGCCTGTGTTACTGCATCTATAGCTTTGCAATAAACATATAACCAGGGGTCATTTCGTAGAAAAAGAGGTGCAGGAGCTCATTAGCATGACTCATTAGCATAACTTATTTGCATATGCCACATCCCCCTGACATCACCGGAAGTGCGTCAGAAGGCAACACCCACCGCTCAGGCTTCACTGGTCTGTTTTGGATTGCTAGCTATTGGGGGTGGGGGAACGTGCAGATCTGTCCTCGCAGAGGAGGGAGAGCTTGTACCTGAATAAAACTTGGTCTTAAAGGTGCCACTGGACTGTTTTGGACCGGGGGGCCGAGGGGGAGGCTCTGCAAGTTACCTGGCTGCTTCTTGCTCTGACTGAGGGCTGCTGGGAGCAGGGGGCAGGGCTTGTTGCATGTGCCCACCCCCGGGCTCTTTACTGCCGGAGCTCCGCTCCTGTGCGCTCCCACAGGAAATGACCCCTGCGTATAACCATTCCTGAATGCATGTACTTCGTTGTAAGCTGTGGGTTCTGACACTGCCAGTCTGAGTAGACAACACTGACCTTGATGGACCAATGGTCCGATTCAGTATAAGGCAGATCCATGTGACCAGTGGCTGAATAAATGGGGGGTTTGTATCACACGTTGACTGTCCAGGGCACGCTGAGTCACTAACCAACACTAACCACTACCGATATGCTTTGCTCCTGGGACTGCATACTCAAGGGCATCGCTTGATCGTTATTTCAAGAACGGCATCCCAAGATGGCCTCTTCAGCCATGCCCGTGCTAGCAGAGCTGCCCCTCCCCACCCCTTGCAAAAGCGGCACTCCAGTCTGTTGTTTTCAGCAGGCTATAACTGAAACAGCTTGTATACTTCCTCGCCGCTCTCATTAACAATGGTTTCCTCAATGGGCATAATGATTGAGAAAGCAGCCGTGGCCAAAATTCTCTGGCACGCAGCAAATGCCGTTGGAATGAGAGCTCGAAGCCATTACAAGGCCTGAAACAGCTGCAGGAATAATATAGCCGCAGATCAACAAGCGAGCCTGGAGTGCTTTGATGGACCCAAAAAAAAAGAAAAAAGAACATGATGTTAGGTTAAGGTGTGCGTGCATGACGTACCATTGAGCAGCATGTGCCCCGGTAAGCAGTGTGGAGGGTGGGCCTTTAAAAAATGCCCAGGATAGATTATTTCTGAAAGCCAGCCCAGGTTCCATCACAGGCTGACGGATTTCTCTGCCATTACAAAGTCAGGTTAGCAACTGCCAGTCATCCAGCCAGACGCTAGGTTGGCCAAGCTCCATCAATGAGGAATGGTCTACAGCACGAATATAGAGAAGGTTAATTTCATGATTTTCCCGGATGAACTGACTCAAGGTTGCAAGAGTTCTTCTTTGCTCCTGTGTCACCTGTAAGATACTGCAATCATCTAGGAAGATGCTGATGGCCTTTTTTATTAAAGATAGGGTGCGGTCAGACGAGCACGTTGATCCATTGCCATTACTTCTCACCAACAGGTTTAAATTACTCGTTCGGACAGCAGCATCTGTATCACTTCCCACAGTCATCATTCCCCTGTGCTCACCCCCAACTTTCCTGACACCAAATAAAGTCTGGTATTTACTGAACCTACCAGGTTCGCTGCGCATATCCAGATGTCTTTCTCACCAACAGATTTAAATTACTCGTTCGGACAGCAGCATCTGTATCACTTCCCACAGTGATCATTCCCCTGTGCTCACCCCCAACTTTCCTGACACCAAATAAAGTCTGGTATTTACTGAACCTACCAGGTTCGCCACGCGTATCCAGATGTCTGATAGCGCCATTGCGTGCTCAAGCTGTTCAGCAAGTCTGAAGCTTCCGCTCCATGGCCACCATTTTGTTACTCAGCGATGTGCGTATAAGTGCATATTCATGCCTGGATTGTGAATCACCACTTGATGGCAAATAAGCGCTTCTGTGCATGCGCAGAAAGGATTTTTTTTAAAAAAAATAAAAGATGCCACCCGAGCACCCACTCTGTGGTTACTACAGCAGTAGTCTAAATGGTCAGCCACGGGGTAAGTGTGTGGTGCAGTGGGATAAGAGAGGCATGTTCGAACAAAATTCTCTGAAACAAATAGTACCGGATAAATTAGAGGCGTGGCCATACCGCACCAGCTCCTGTCATCTGACCACAGCCATATAGTAGCTTTATTCGGGAGAAATGAGTGAAGGAACACAAGGTTTACAAAAGTCCTTCACAGCATTTCCTCTAGCTAACTTATCCAGAGACGTGTGTAAAACCTGGACTGGAGCTGCTCCAGGTTCTAGCATCCAGGAGCTAATACAAAACATGAAATGGACTACTGAACATTAACCCCTGGCAATGGATTGGGACATCATCCAAAGTGATGTCATCATGTTACCAGTGACACAGGGACGCACCAGTATTTGGGCAAACCCTCTATGATAGAAGCCACTTTTACCTCAGAGTTCTTTCCCAAACATCAGAGGGTCCCTGAGGCACCGGCGATGTGATGATGTCACTTCTGGTGTGTGCCAGAAATGATGTCACCATGCTGCCAGTGAGGCAGGCCTCAGCCTCCTTTTGTGGATCATAAGTCCCCTGCCAGCCAGCTGACCGGGACTGGAAGAAGGGGCCTTGGAATGGGGGGGATCCCCTGCCCTCAGCAGTGGCCCAGCAAACCTAATATTGCCTCATAGTCCCTTGGTTACATGTTCTACCCACCAGTGAGGTCATTTCCCTTCCTGCGGGTGTTCGTGGTTTGCTGAAATATGTATAATTACCAGCCAGTTTAGGCCAAATTGCAGAAAGAGACAAAGACGGGCCACTGCTGGGCGACCACTCTTCTGTCACTGTAGCTGGTTTCGGGGCTACCCTGAGCTGTCCCAGTGCCCAAATGCCCAATGCCCAAAGAAAAAATAAGGGGTTTCATGAGTTTCCTTGGACACTGCCCTTCAAAGTGTATTGGCAGACCTCTTTGGCATTAAAAGAAAACAATGCCCAGGGCAAACATAATTTAGAACAGGGATAGGAAAAGTAATCCTTGTTTATTGAGTCCGCCAAGGCTGCAGCTGTGCAATACCCACAAGCCGGCAGTCCTTGCAGGAAAGGAAAGGTTTCCTGGGGAAGAGTTTTAAACCCTTGACTTGGCCTGTTGGTCTTTGGGAGCCCATTCATGACTCAGAGGATTCTCTTCCTGTCTTTCCCATTTCGTTATGATGAACACAAATACGAGGGGTTTACTTGGGTTACTGAAGGACATACGAGTAAAAGGGAAATCCTGGGAAGACTTCTGGTGTGGTGCAGGTATTCAAGAGTAGCCTGGGATGCATTATCCTGGAGGAGAGTCTCAGGCTGCAGACACACACACACTAAATCAGGGGTGTCAAACATGCGGCCCGGGGGCCGAATCAGGCCCCGGAGGGCTTCTATCAGGCCCACAGTGGAGCTGGTTGTCTTCTGCTTCTTATTCCAGTTCTGCTGCTGCTGCGTCATCATCGGTTGGCAGCTTACAGATACACACCTGAACAGCATACTCAAGATGGCAACAGCACCGACATTTTGATGCAATAATTCAGAGCAGGAGGTGTCAGTGATCAGACACTGTTAAATAAACAAAATATTGCAAGAGTGCTAATGTTTTAAGCATGTTTTTATTTTAAGTAAAAAAAATCACCTTTGTGTTTGTGTCCTTTATAAACTTTGTATCTCCGCTACCTGGCATTACATTTTATGACACACATGGCCTGGCCCAACAAGGTCTCATTTACGTCAGATACGGCCCTCATAACAAATGAGTTCGACACCCCTGCACTAAATAATCCACTTTCAATCCACTTTTGATGCACTTTTCAACTGGATTTTGCCAGTTCACACAGTAAAATCCAGTTGGAAAGTGCACTGAAAGTGGATTGAAAGTGGATTATTTAGTGTGTGTGACCACGACCTCAGTCTTTACCCAAGCTGCAGTTGCTCAGACAAGCACAAAGCAGACAGGAGATTGGAAAATCCATCTTGGCACCCTTCCAGCATTCTTATGATTAATGATGCATTGTGCATTGTGCAGGGGGTCGGACTAGATGACCCAGGAGGTCCCTTCCAACTCTGTGATTCTATGTCTGTGCACATTCACAGTTCAGTAAGGCCCGAGTTCAGATCAGGAACAGGGGTGAGAGAGTTCTGCCCTTCTCACCCCTGCACAAACTGTTATATCCCTTAAAAGAAAAGAAAAAAGAAAAGACCAGGGCTATTTTGGGGCAGGAACGCACAGGAACGGAGTTCCGGCTGGCTCCCAAATTGGCCACGCCCAGCAGGAACTCATTAGCATAATAGGCCACACCCAACATCAGAAACTCATTAGGATTGGCTACATTAGGGGTGTGTGGCCTAACATGCAAAAGAGTTCCTGCTACAAAAAAGCCCTGGGTTTTGACAACAAACAAGGTAAACAGAATAACAAGTAAAAGGCGGGTGTGGCTGGATAACCACACTTCTAGTAACATGGGGGTGCGGCCTAGTATGCTAATGAGCTGTGCTGTCAGGGGTGTGGCCCGATATGCTAATGAGTTCCTGCTGTTGGGTGTAGCCTATTATGCTAATGAGTTCCTGCTGGGCTTTTTCTACAAAAAGAGCCCTGAAAAAGACCATTAAAGATGGATCATGAAGACTAGCAGTTCTGACCCGGATGGCCCAGGCCAGCCTGATCCAGTCAGATCTTGGGAGTTAAGCAGGGCTGGCCCTGGTTAGTACTTGGATGGGAGACCAGCAAGGAAGTCCAGGGTCCCTATGCAGAGGCAGGCAAGGGGGGGATCTCTGTTTATCTTTTGCCTTGAAAACCCCACGGGGTCACCATAAGGCGGCTGCATCTTAAAGGCACCTTCCACCCACACCAGTGCCACCAGTCTAAGGGGAAGAAAGAACCTTGCACTTCACCCACTGAGCCTTTAACTGGAGAAAGATTGAGTGAATGGAATGAATGATGAGCAATAATGTATTGAACTAAAAGATGTATCAAGGCTTAGAACGTGAATTAGAGGGAGTTGTATGGTGGTCTCATATGTGGGTAGGATAAGGGAATAAGAAAAGAAGAGGATTAGTTAATATGTTAGTTATTCCAAGGGAATGTAACCTCATTTTTAATTTCTAAAAAAGGGAAAGTACAATATGAGTTTATGAATTATTGTTATGAAATATATACTTAATGAAAATATCTGTTAAAAAAACCCCCAGAGATGATGGGGACTTGTGCAAACTGTACATGGTACTCCTGCAGTGTTCCTCTAACCCCGTATATTTCCATGGGCTTAGACCGGAGCAGTGCTGCATAGTGTGTTGCATTGGCAGTCTTGCCATAGGTAAAGGTAAAGGTTCCCTTGCTCGAAAGCCAGTCGAGTCCGACTCTAGGGTTGCGGTGCTCATCTCCATTTCAAAGCCGAAGAGCCAGCGCTGTCCGAAGACGTTTCTGTGGTCATGTGGCCGGCATGACTAAACGCCAAGGCGCACGAAACACTGTTACCTTCCCACCAAAGTGGTACCTATTTATCTACTTGCAATTTCTTGCTTTCGAACTGCTAGGTTGGCAGGAGCTGGAACTAGAGACGGGCGCTCACTCCGTCATGCGGCACCCGGGTCTCGAACTGCTGAACTCCTGACCTTCCACAGCCTGCAGTTCAGCGTCTTAACCACTTGAGCCACTGCTTGTCTTGCCATAGTATTTCTAAAATGGCTACTACTTTCTCGTAGCCATTATCTTCTTTTTTTTAAGAGGCAACCGTTCAACAACCTGAAGTATGCCAGAGGGTGTGTACAGCCGAAACCATGACATGAGCCGGCTCAAATCTTCGAAACGAAGAACCGAGTCTGTCCTGCTTGGGTCTTTCCGAAACCCACGTAAGATTTCCCCACAGAGATTTTAAAACCGCTGCTTAGCAGGTTTCAAAGTTTCCCCACCACCACCACCACCACACTCCCCCCCCCCCAATCCTCACTGTGCCTTTGCTCTTTGGGTGGTCCATCAAAACAAAGTTTCTTGGCAGCAGCGTGCATGGAGTAAAATGTTGGTGTGTTTGTGTCGTGTTACTTGAAAAATAAACCAGGAGGGATTTTTTTTTTTTTAAATGGCAAAATCGAGAGCCTGGTCTCCAGTAAGTCAGTGAATAATGTGGAGGAAAAGAAGGCGAAGGTTCAGATTTGGAAGGGAACTATTCGCATCAGTCACGATAATTTAAAACATCTGATTGTATATATGGGTATGCACCACCCATTACCAGCCCAAGTCTAAAGTCTGAAGTCTGGCTTGGCAAGCAATTCTAAGACTAGAAATGGGTCTAATTTCGTAGCATATTGTACACTGCGTGGTTGCTAGGAACTTAGGCTGAAAGGTTAGGTGCCATGGTGGTCCAGTGATTTGCATGTAGAGATCCCTGAGTTCAACCCCTGGTAGTACTAGTTAAGAGATCTCAGGTGGCCTTGGTGGGAAGTTAGGACCAATCAGAGTAGGCAAAACTGAGCTAGACAAACCAATAGTTAACTGGATATAAAGCAGTGCTATAAAGTCCTTCAGGAGCTGTGGTGGCTCAAGGGGTTAAGATGCTGAACTGCAGGCTGTGGAAGGTCGGTAGTTCAGCAGTTCGAGATCCGAGTGTGTCGCATGACGGAGTGAGCTCCCGTCTCTGGCCCCAGCTCCTGCCAACATAGCAGTTCGAAAGCAAGAAATTGCAAGTAGATAAATAGGTACCACTTCGGTGGGAAGGTAACAGCATTCCGTGCACCTTGGTGTTTAGTCATGCCAGCCACATGACCACATAAACGTCTTCGGACAGCGCTGGCTCTTCGGCTTGGAAATGGAGATGAGCACTACAACCCTAGAGTCGGATTCGACTGGCTTTCGAACAAGGGAACCTTTACCTTTAACTTTTTATAAAGTCCTTCAGTGTTTTCATCATTAATGGGGCATTCTATGTTCAACTTCCTGAGACTTCCACACCTGCTGTCTTGCAATACGTACCTTTTCACTCATTATCTCCCAAGGATCGGAAGTGTCTTTTGAGTAGTTTATGTTTCCAAGTATACTCCCTCTTATCATTAATGCGTTATGTGTTCCTTTTGTTCCCACCATAAACAGTTCTGGGAAACTAAGCGAAATGGGGTTTAACAACTGGTATTTAAAGGCATTCCCAAATGAAGACCAGCTTATGCTAGGCTAGGACTGCAAGAGTGCAAACACTTTCTTCGGATTCCAAGGCACTGCTGTCATTTTATTTCCTTGTTTGTTTGTGTTCCACTTTTCTTCCCAGTGGGGATACAAATTCTTCCCAGTGGGGATTCCCCTCCTCCATTTCATCCTCACATCAGCAGCCATAGGAGATATAGGAGCAGGGGTCATTTCCTGCAGGAGCGCACAGGAGCGGAGCTCCAGCAGTAAAGAGCCCAGAGGGCGGGCACATGCAACAAGCCCCAGCCCCTGCTCCCAGCAGCCCTCAGTCAGAGCAAGAAGCAGCTAGGTAAGTTGCAGAGCTCCCCCCAGCCCCCCGGTCCAAAACAGTCCAGTGGCACCTTTAAGACCAAGTTTTATTCAGGTACAAGCTCTCCCTCCTCTGCGAGGTAGATCTGAATGATCCTTCCCCCCCAATAGCTGGCAATCTAAAACAGTCCAGTAGAGCCTGAGCAGTGAGTGTTGCCTTCTGACACACTTCCGGTGATGTCAGGGTGTGTGGCATATGCAAATAAGTTATGCTAATGAGTTATGCTAATGAGCTCCTGCACCTCTTTTTCTACAAAATGACCCCTGTATAGGAGGAAAAGGGGGAGGAGGAGGAGGAGGAAGGAAACAGCAACGTTGGATTTATACCCTGCCCTTCACTTGGAGTCTCAGAGTGGTTTACAATCCCTTTCCCTTCCCCTCCCCACAACAGACACCCTGTGAGGTAGGTGGGGCTGAGAGAGCTCTCTCAAAAACTGCTCTTGAGAGAACAGCTCTGAGAATGAGAGAGAGAGAGAGAGGCTGGCCCAGTCACACACACATGAAGCTGCCTTAGACTGAATCAAACCCTGGCAGCAGCTCCCCACGGTCTCAGGCGGAGATCTTTCACGTCACCTACGGCCTGGTCCTTTTTAACTGGAGATGCTGGGGATTGAACCTGGAACTTTCTGCATGCCAGTTAGAGGCTCTCCCACTGAGCCATAGCCCCTTACCTTGAGGGCTGTGTTACCACTGGTGGGCCTCCTGATGGTACCTGGTATTTTTGGCCACTCTGTGACACAGAGTGTTGGACTGGATGGGCCTTTGGCCTGATCCAGCATTGGCGTCTCTTATGTCCTTATGTTAAGTCAAACAAGCAAGCTTCATACCAGAGCGGGGGTCTGAATGTGGATCTCCAACATCTTAGACTGACACTCCATCCATTAGAAATTGCAGTGACGTCTGTTCCTGATTCAAACTGAGGGCCACGCACGGAAGAATGAGGGTATTTGACCTTTCAACAGCCCTGTAGTTTTTTTCCAGTTAATCGATGTGCTATGATATTATTGGGGTTTAATTGGGGATTTAGTACTTCAATGTGCAAAATGTTTTGAGTCCTTTTTTGGAAATATTGCCAGATATATAACTAACACAGGAAACAACCTGGGGGAGCGAGAGAGAGGGACAGTTGTTTTTTGCCCTTTCCTATTTCGGTGGCTCAAGTGGTTAAGACGCTGAACTGCAGGCTGTGGAAGGTCAGTAGTTCAGCGGTTCAAGACCCGGGTGCCGCAAGACAGGGTGAGCTCCTGTCTCTAGTTCCAGCTCCTGCCAACCTAGCAGTTCGAAAGCAAGAAATTGCAAGTAGATAAATAGGTACCACTTCGGTGGGAAGGTAACAGCGTTCCGTGCGCGTTGGTGTTTAGTCATGCCAGCCACATGACCACGGAAACGTCTTCGGACAGCGCTGGCTCTTTGGCTTTGAAACAGAGATGAGCACCGCAACCCTAGAGTCGGATTCGACTGGCTTTCGAGCAAGGGAACCTTTACCTTTACCTTTATTTCAGGGTTAACAACCATACATTTAATGTAGCAGTTCTGATAGATCGAACTTTTGTCGAGAGCAAAGGTTTCTACACTCTCCTTGCACAACTCAAAAGAGAGACCAAGCATGGCTGCAATTCATGTTTCCAAAAATTCTGGGACTTTCCAGTCATGGAATGGGTCCAGCTTACCTAAGGGACCGCCTTCCCTCATATGTTCCCCCGCAAGCAGTTCGGTCTGGGACGCAACATCTCCTGGCAACGCCAGGTCCCAAAGAGGCCAGGCTGGCCACGACCAAGGCCAGGGCTTTCTCGGTGGCGGCTCCTACCTGGTGGAATGAGCTCCCGATGGAGATCCGAGCCCTGCGGGACCTTGTACAGTTCCGCAGGGCCTGTAAGACGGAGCTCTTCCACCAGGCGTATGAGTAGGAGCCGCCACTACCATCACTATTGCCTATCTTAACCTGGCCCTGGAAGAGGGAACATCAGTGGTTCCCAGAGCAGATGATGCTGAGGAATAGAGCAGTGGAAATAGAGCAGTGAAATACGCCATCTTGCGAAATAACATCTAGAGCATTTTATTTAGTAATTGGTTAATGTGATTTTATTTGTACTGTAGTGATCTTAAATGATTTTAAATATGTTCTATATTGGCGCAGGCCTCTTTGTAGGCCACCCTGAGCCCGCGCAGCGGGGAGGGCGGGGTATAAATTGAATCAATTAATTAATTAAATAAATAAATAAATAAATGGATCTCTGAGTGTCTTGACCCATTTGGCCCCTAGTCATACTTGAGTGTGACAAGCAGATAGAATCCAGGGACTCATATATATGTAAAGGTAAAGATAAAGGTTTCCCTTGCTCGAAAGCTAGTCGAATCCGACTCTAGGGGGCGGTGCTCATCTCCGTTTCCAAGCCAAAGAGCCAGCACTGTCCGAAGACGTTTCCGTGGTCACGTGGCTGGCATGGCTAAACATCGAGGCGCACAGAACAGTGTTACCTTCCCACCGAAGGGGAACCTATTTATCTACTTGTAATTTCTTGCTTTCAAACTGCTAGGTTGGCAGGAGCTGGGGCCAGAGACGGGAGCTCACTCCGTCACGCAGCACTAGGGTCTCGAACTGCCAAACTACAGACCTTATGGTCTGTAGCTCAGCGTCTTAACCTCCGAGCCTCCGCGGCCATTAGGTATGTAGGTGTGCGTATATATAATGATTTTGGCAAGAAGGGCAGGGGTTGAATACCATGTTGAGACAGAGGTGCTTGCTAAATTAAAAGAGGCTGTACGTTTTTATGCTAAACTTGCATAGGCATTGATTCTTCATCAAAATGATTTCCATCAGGAATCAGAAAGACACATCTCTAGAATGCTGAAAGTGGCCAGAGCTACGCTAACTAGTTCAATTTATCAGCCATGCTTAGCGCAGGTATTCCTCCAGTCGCCAATAGCCTCTAATATGCATGGGGGGGGGGGGGGGAAGAAGAAAATATTCAGCAAACAGACTGGTTTCCATGGTGACCACAGGTGGCTTTGAATTTTATGCACTCTCAATGAGCTCACGCATTTATGCTTGAATAAATAAAGGTCATGCGCGCGCGATGCCATAGGTAGGCAAATGATACATAAAGGCTGTTTTTGTGTGTGATTTTCTTATTTATCTCCTTGGCTCCTTTTAAATCTGGATTAAGGACCGGACTTAAGTGTTGGGATCGCCTTTCATTTTGAAATGTGTTGCCCTATGGCCTCAAAGGTTGATGTCCAAACGCACTTCACTGGTGACAGTGAAGTCGCGTAGAGCTCATCTGTATGAAGAAGTCAGCTATACTGATGCCAGAAGATCCATTGAACAAGGAAGGGTATGGCTCAGCTGCAGAGCATAGAGAGGGTATGGGACCATGGCTCAGTGGTAGAGTCTTTGCTTGGCATGCAGAAGGTCCCAGGTTCAATTCCCGATATCTCCAGTTGAAAGGACCAGGCAGTCTGAAAGAGTATGATGGTCTGAAAGAGGTTCACCATGATCTGCTGTAGAGGACTTCCCCATCACCTGCTACCTGATCCTTTTAATTGGAGGGAATGAACCCAAGACCTTCTGCATGCAAAGCTGTATCAATGAGTAAAGTTGCCACCTCTGGGTTGGGATATTTCTGGAGATTTGTGGGTCGAGCCTGGGGATGGCAGGTTCTAGAGATGGGAGGGACTTCAGCAGGGTATAATGCCAAGAGTCCATCTCCCATAACAGTGATTTCTCTCCATGGGAGCTGATCTTAGCAGTCTGGAGATCAACTGAAATACTAGGAGATCTCCAGGCCCCACTTGAAGCTTTGCTGCTACCTTCTACTTGAGGTCCAAGGCTGGGGAAGACTGAGATCTTGGGGGGGGGGAACTATTGTTACTTGGACTAGACAATATTTACCTAGATGGCCTAGTGGTCTGCCCCAGTACGAACCAGTTTCACACCAAGTATTATGTCTTTGACCTACACAATAGAATGCACGCTTTTTTTAAGCAGAGGCTAGATGGCCATCTGATAATAATGCGGATTCTGTGAACTTAGGCAGGTGATGAGAAGGGAGGGCAGGAAGGGTTGCCTCAATGCTTAGTTCTCATGGCCCTTTCTTACACGCCCAGGGAAATGCTGATCACCACTTTGGGTTCAGGAATCAATTTTTCTCCAAGCCAGTTTGGCTGGGGATCCAGGAGGTTTTTTCTCATGTTCTGGGCAAAGGGTCACCAGGGGTGGGGGGGGAGGCATTTGTGAATTTCCTGCATTGTACAGGGGGTTGGACTAGACAACCCTGGAGGTCCCTTCCAACTCTATGATTCTATAACAGCCTGCAGTTGGTCTCTTCCTTCACTCGGTAACCATCCTATACCATTGTGTACAGATTTTAATACCTGGCAATTGAATTATTCAACCTTGTCTTTTAACCGCAGCTGAGTATGAAAATAGATGCTGTCTCCTCTCTAGAACGATCAGCTGGAATGAAAGCTTCGAATTTAAATAACCCCAAGGAGGGGGGGGAGAAATCCTTTAGAAAGTTCCGTGCTTATAATTTTTTTAACAAGACAAGAAAAACCTTGCAATACTAATTTTTAAAAACCGGGCTTCGTTAAGGTCAGTTGGAAGTGAAAGATATTAACGCTCCACTGACAACAGCATTGTTGTTCCTTTGAATGGATGATGGAACTGTCTTGTCTACCGGGTAGTTAAAAATTTATTAAGTAGTTCAAACGCCTGTTGACTGGAGATGAAATATACATTGTAGGCACCACTCAGCCTTTGGATATCACAATCGTGCCTGGAAATACACCGCGAAAACACTTTTTGTCCTATAGGTAGTTTGTAAATAGAAAATTTCCCATTCTGAAACACTTAAGGGAGGGGGGAAACACCTTCAAGATCGAGTTGAGAAGCACTATTTTTGCACACCCAACAGGCCCACGCTGTTGTCTGAAAATTCTTATGGAGAAGTAAGCTCATGTTAATTTAATAAAAGCTTCACCTTCTCATTGCTAAGAATGAGAACAGAGGCTCAGAGAAGATGTGACAGAAAATGTGGGATTGCTGACAATAACCAAGAGACTGAATGGTAGAGTGGCACGAGTGCTGGACTAGGGTTTAGGTAACTAGGCTAGATTAAAACCCTTTGAAGCTCACTAACTCAGCTTGGGCCAGTCAATGTCTCTAAGCCTAGCCTACAACATAAGAACATCAGAAGAGCCCTGCTGGGTCAGACCAGTGGTCCGTCCAGTCCAGCATCCTGTCTCACACAGTGACCAAGCAGTTCCTCTGGTGGGCCAACCACTGGGCATGGAGGCTGAGGCCTTCATTAGAACATAAGAAGAACCCTGCTGGATCAGACCAGCAGTCTATCTAGTCCAGCATCCTTTCTCACACAGTGGCCAAGCAGTTCCTCTGGATGGCCAACAACAGGGCATGGAGGCTGAGGCCTTCATGAGAACATAAGAAGAATCCTGCTGGATCAGAAGTGGTCGATCTAGTCCAGCATCCTGTTTCACACGGTGACCAGCCAGTTCCTCTGGATGGCCAACAACAGGGCACGGAGGCTGCAGCCTTCCTCTGATGTTGCCTCCTGGCTCTGGGATTCAAAAGCTTAGTGCCTCTGAATGTGGAGGTTCCCCTCAGTCACCATGGCTAGTAGCCACTGACAGACCTACCCTCCATGAATCTGTCAAATCCCTTTTGAAAGCTGTTTATTCCTGTGGCCATCACTACATCTTCTGGCTGTGAGAATTTCCTTTCATCTGTCCTAAACCTACTGCCCATCAGTTTCATTGGATGCCCTTGAGTTCTAGTATTTTGAGAGAGAGAGAGAACATTTTCCCTTTGTCAACTCTCTCCACACCATGCATACATTTATTAACCTCTGTCATGTTCCCCCTTAGTCATCCCTTTTCTAAACTGAGAAGCCCCAGACTCATCAGCCTTTCCTCTTAAGGAAGTGCTCCAACCCCCTAATCTTCTTGGTTGCCCTCTTCTGTATTTTTTCCCCCAGCTCTGCAATGTCCTTTTTGAGATACAGTGACCTACCGTATGGGGTTTATGGTGAGGACAAATGGAGGCGAGGAGACAGGAGGACCATATGTATTTCTACCTGGAGCTCCTCTCGAAAGAAGGGCTGGATAAAATATAATAGATAAACAGACAAACATTATGGATTAACTAGGAAGAAGGCTCGTTGCGGAGGCAAATGCAATGAGCTCTAGCTGGGACGCCGCCTGCCAGTCACTCCCTCGGGAGTAGAAGGGGCAGTGGCAGCCTCGTCCCCCGGGCCCAGCGGTGGGTAGAGCACAGCCGCTCTGCTGGCACCTGTGTCCCACCAGCTGCCACCAGAGCCGGACAGGATGAGGGTCTTGGCACGGTGGCAGGCCCGCATCAGGGAGGCCTGTTGGTGTGTTCAGCGATTGTGCTGGTGGTGGCGGCAAGACACAGCATGGAGCGGCATCAGAGCTGCCCCGGCTGCCCCGGCTGATGACGATAGGGCTGCCAGTGGAAAGGCGGCTGCTTGGCACAGCAGCACTCGCTGCCCTGGTCCCGCCTCAACCGTGGCCTTCCTAAACGTGTCTGGGCTCTCGCACCTCTTCTCCACCTCTCCCAGTGGGCCTGCTCACCCTCCGGCCACTGAAGCACCCATCCCTTCGGCTGGCTCAGAACACAGTGAGCCAGAGATGCTGGCGGCCGGCTCGCTGCCTCTGTGGGCAGGACGGAAGCAAGGGAGCCAGCCCTTGCAGCCAGGCGATCCTTCAGAGTGGCAGGTGCGAGAGCCAAAGACTGCAGGAGCGTGTGCAGGGGGGATACCAAAACTCTTTTACATATAAGGAGAGATGGGCTTTGGTTCAGTCACAGAGCATCTGTTTGGTGTGAAGAAGGTCCCAGGTTCAATCCCCTGCATCTTCAGTTGAAAGGACCAAGCAGTAGGTGATATGAAAGACCTCTGCCCGAGACCTGGGAGAGCCACTGCCAGTCTAAGTAGATAATGCCGACCTTGATGGGCCAATATCTGATTCCGTATAAGGTAGCTTCATGTGTTCAATGTGCACATATTCAATATTTCATACATTTCTCTCATGCAAATTTCTTCCTGGATTTTGATCTTCCTCCTTACCTGGTCTCCTGATTCTCAGATGGCTCTCCTTATATCCTTGCTGCTCCTTATGGCGGAACCACCTCTAAGGTCACCTTCAGAATTCTACCTCTCTCTCTCCCCCCCCCTCTCTTCAGCATTCTTGCAGCTTCTTACTGTATTGTTTCCCAACTTCTTGAGAAAAGGTGGGATATAAATGCTTAAAATCAATATGCGAAATAAGATCCCCTCTCAAAACCAACCTGCTGTCCATGTTTATACTCACCCCCACCTAGGGTTGCCAAGTCTGGTTTGGAAAATACCTGGAGACTTTGGGGGTGGAGCCAGGAGAGGGTGGGGTTTGGGGAGGGGAGGGGCCTCAGCACAGTACAATGCCATTGAGTTCACCCTCCAAAGCAGCCATTTTCTCCAGGGGAGCTGATCTCTTTCGGCTGGGGATCAGTTGTAAAAGCGAGAGATCCCCAGGCCCCACCTGGAGGCTGGCAGCCCTACCCCCACCTTCCATGCCTCCCCTTTTCCAATTTTATATTGTAAGTTCCTTGGGGCAGGGAACTGATGCCTTGTTGTTTCCTCTAAAGAACGGGGGTCCCCAGCAGTGCTCCCTCTAAGCTGTGGAGTCTTGTGAGCAACAATTCTACTTTGTGAGTGACTGGCATTAAAATTGCGAGCAAGTGATTTGGCTGCTGCATCAATTAGGTTGCTCCGGAGCCATCCCTCCTGAGCTAAGACAAAAATGTGTGAGCCGGAGGCTAAAAAAACTGTGAGCCAGCTCGCACTAACTCAGCTTAGAGGGAACACTGGTCCCCAACCATTTGGAAATTCTGCCACAGCGTGTTGGGTGCAGTCACAAAATGGCCATCACAAAACAGCTGCCGCGGGAGGCCGAGCCAGCCACAAAATGGCTGCTACAGCTTACCCTCAGTCACACAGTGAAGAGCCGTGCATTGTGGTGGTGGTTGCCACCAAAGCGACTTTAAAAAAAATAAATCTGCACAGCCAGTCAAATTTCCAATGGCCAGTCAGAAGCCCTGCTTGGCAAAAGCCCCATTCATCCCCATCCATTAAAAAAACAACACTTTGTCTGTGCTAGGAAAGGCATTGGAGGGTGCCATGGTACCTTTTGGGACACCTGCTATGAAGTGCCATTGCCAATTGATGGTTCTACCCACATAATACAATCCATAGTGGAAAGACAGAAGCAGCAAGCCCCTACACGGATTTGACATCCAATGTTGCGAAAATTACAAATACTGCTGGTGGGCCATGTTTCTTTTCCTTTGAGCTGCAGAGAGGCCTCATCCCTCTCGCCTCCCGGGTTCCTTCTCAGCATCCAAGTCCACGATGAATTGAAACCGTGTTAAGCCAAGAGTTAGGGCTGATCACAAAAGTGAATGTCTGTTCACCTTCCAGCCAACAGGATTAGCTGTTTACTTTTGCTGTCAAAAGCAGGGCACCGTAGGAAGCAATTGCAAAGACTTTTCCAAAGCCATTCCATTATCTACCATTCGGGTCAAGCCAGCGACTGCTTCTGAGTAATTTATAAAGTGCTATGCTCTGAGGTATTGCACAATCTCATTATCATTAGGAGGGCTTTTTTTTTTTGCATATTTAACGACAGTTTTTAATTAGATGGTATTTTATTATTCATGCACATAATTTGACTCCAATTCCAGCATTTCACTTCCTTTTTTTTAAAAAAAAAAAAAGAGGAAAATTCATTTGAACCTGGAGTCAGAGGACTTTGGCGGGTGCTTTTTGGCTGGCAAAACGGTGCAAGCCCGCCGTCTGTAATGGCTTTCTTTTAATTTAGCTAATAGCTATCATGTTATGTACCTTTATAAATTTGTTAAATTCATAGCGCTGGGAGTTGTCTCGCGATGCGGTAACTGTAAGTAGTTTGCTGTATTTGGCTTTCACATACAAACAGTTTGCTTAGACTCCTTGATGTATTATTAAAATTGGTAATGGACTCCCGGGACGTCATCTCGTTATATGCCTTCATTTGCAGAATAAACCATGCGTTGTTTTCATCTCTACTCATGATTGTTAATGGCACTGGTGATGAGAGGGGTGGTTTGTGTGTGTGGGTTTTTTTTTTCTTTTCTCCCTTCCGCCGCCTTTATCAGCTGTGCTTTATTATGCAGGCAAAATAACCAAGCTGCTGATTTTGTTTAAGGTTTTCAATTAGTCATTTGACTGAACACATCTGTTCCTGGTAGGTTTCCAGACCTGGACTGGAGCTATTACTGGCCTACACCTGCTGAATCATAGCCATAAACTGTGAAGAGGAATAAACCCAAAATTGGCCTTTTAGATATGGTTGGAAAGTCATAATGTGGCCGTGATCGGCTGCAGTGTCGGAAAGGTATGAACTTATTTATATATATATACATATTTCCCTGCTGGTTTCGACCTCGGTATCATCCGCAACACTTGAGCTCATCCAAATAAAATCTGTTTACGGCGTGCCTTTTGGTTCTCATTGTTATTAATATCCTTCCATTGTAATCTTTTTCTTCCCCAGCCGCCATGGCTTAATCAAGGCGGTGTTAAGTAGATAAGGCCATATTGGATTTCGGGAAGGCCTAGGCTCCAGTTTAATTAGCACATTCCCAAACAGAACACAGTAATTTAAACCAAAACGGTCTTTGGATAATTTTAGAGTAGTTAAAAGAATTATATGGTACGGGGGGGGGGGGATCTTTTTGGGAACTGGAGCCACATAATTTGACTCCAGTTCCAGTGCGTTGGTTCCTTTCAGATGCAAGTTTGGATCCGGAATTAATTTCCTATTTTCCTCTCCCGCCTGCAACGTGGCTTGCCGTAATGCCCTGTCGTTAAGACCCAAGAAAGTCCTCTCCATCAGAGTTTCCTAGCGTTCAAACAATAAAAACCCCACCTGGCAGAGCAGAAGGCAAGCAGCCAGTGGTTCACAGTTGGGGTTCAGGGAAGGGTCATGGAAGAAGCAAATGTTTCTATTTGATCCCAGCGCTATCACCTGGGAACAGGATGGAAATGATATTCCTTTTGTTAAATTCCACATGGAAAAGCGGAGGCCAACGTTCCAAACTCACAGAGGGATGCAAGCAACCACCACAGCCAATAGGGTAGCCGGACAGACATTGCTCAGTTGATAATGACTAAGATTTACCATGTCACCTTCCCTCCCCATCATCTTTAACTGGTGATGCCATGACTGACTGTGGTTTCACGCCTGGCCTCTATGCTTGGCCTTCGTGGGAAATTTGCACCATTTACTCATTTAGGGGCCAAAAAAGAGCCTCTTCTTGGGTTTCGGAGATTGTCCAGTGGCACCTTGCTGAATAAGCAGTGGTGGGTTTCTAAAGCCTGAATAAATATCTCAAACACTTTAATCAGAATGTATATTATTCCCATTATACAAATATATGCATATTTCACCATGCATGGAATTTGCATTTCCTTGATGCAAGAATTTGCTTGCTATCAGAACCGTTGATCGTCATTGTACATACGTTGGGAGCGCGCACATCTGTTTGCACTCATGCTCAATAGCATTTGTAGTCAAAGATGAGAAGAAAATCAACATTCAGAGCCATGAGCTTTGCCTGTTCCTTTCTCACGCCGTATTCTGGACTCTAGTCCATAGCTCTCGCCCGCCTAGACCAATAGTCCTCTATCTGTCTACGTTATTGGACGGAGTTTCCTCTGAAGTTTGTAGCTAATAAGAATATGGGATGCCTGTGGTAAGCACAAAGCAGAACTCGCCCTGAAGGACCCGTGGGCAAGACCTCCTTAATTGTTAACACAAGTTTATTTACAAGCTTGGGAGACCAAAGGAGTTTGGCACCAAACTGGCCCCTGAATTCATTTGGATTTACTTGGATGAAAGCCTCAGCTGTAAACAGTTACTTCCTTATCACGACAATCTTGCATTGGGCCCATTGCTTGATTACATGAATCATTCAAACGAGGGTTACCAATTCTGGGTTTGGAAATTCCTGGAGATTTGGGGTGGAGCCTGAGGAGTGTAGAGTTTGGGGTGGAGGAAGGTACTTAGTGGAGATGTGGTGCCAAAAGTCCACCCTTCAACGTTGCCACTTTCTCCAGGGAAGTTGATCTCTGCAGTCTGGGGATCAGTTGTAACTTTGGGAGAACTCTAGGCCCCTCCTGGACGTTGACAATCCTAACTGAAATGGAAGAGGACTACGAGCTCCATCCCTGGTGCAGAACTGACTTCTCAGCTTTCAGGTAATCAAGAGCAAACATGTTTCACATTTCATAGTCTTCTGCACAGTTAGCACCCGGAAGTAGTGTCACAGCACTCTAGGAATTCAGTCATCTCTATGGTTTTTTACCATAAAGGTGTGCAAATTCCTAAAGTGCTGTGGCACTTTATATCTATCTATCTATCTATCTATCTATCTATCTATCTATCTATCTATCTATCTATCATCTGTCTGTCTGTCTGTCTGTCTATCATCTATCATCTATAATCTATCTATCAATCATATATTAGCTGCCTTTCTACCTTACAGGATCTCCAAGTGGCTTACAATGTAAATAATAACAAAATGCAATAAAATCCATCAAAATCATTTATTTAGAAGAAAAGAAGAAGAAGAGATTGGATTTATACCCCGCTCTTCACTCGGAGTCTCAGAGCAACTTACAATCTCCTTTCCCTTCCCCTCCCCACAACAGACACCCTGTGAGGTAGGTGGGGCTGAGAGAGCTCTGAGAAAACTGTCCTTGAGAGAACAGCTCTGACAGAACTACGGCTTGCCCAAGGTCATCCAGCCAGGTGCAAGTGGAGGAGTGGGGAATCAAACCCGGTTCTCCCAGATTAGAGTCCGCGCACTTAACCACTACACCAAACTAGTGTGATTTTAAAACTCACAGTCACCATGGTCTGTGACAAGGGGCGGGGCGTGCCTTTCCCATGTCTGTTACAGCTCCAGAGCATGTGAACTGTCGCCTGGATTTTTTCAGGGTTCACATTCACATGTAGTAAGGCTGTACACGCATGGCCCATTTGGGCATTATCTCTGTCCACACAACATGGCAACATACTGGGAGGATCGCATACAGCAAGCCCTCCTGATACATGCAGCCAGTAGGTTCCCAGTAGACACGATTGAACATGTGTTTTTAAAAATGGAAGCTGTGCTTTCCAGGAATCCCCAAAAGCCCAAACACCATGCGGAAAGCCAACGGCCAGTGTCTGTTGTGTGATCAGATTCCCCAAGCCACTCTCATAGGTCACAGCAGAATGCTGGGTGATCACCCCCCCCCCGGGGTCCTCCATGAAATAATTAAATAGTTCAGTGGGGCTTAGCTCTATCTTGACTTGACCTGATCGAGCTCTTCTTCTTGTCTTGTCTTTTCTTTTTCCCCCCCACCATCTCCACATGGTAAATAAATCGCTTATTGCAATATACATCCACCATGATAAGAGTCTCCCATTACAATAGTTGCCAAAAATAGAAATTCAGCCCACATCGGCTTTGTGTCAGTGAGTAAAAGAGGGGGGGAAAGAGAACCAAGAAACAATGGAAACTAGACAATTACAGCTCGACATAGGTCAACAATCAAGGTTATCTGTATTCAATTACCGATATCTGAAAACTTGCATAGAGTCAGCTGATCCCAGACTAAATGGAAATTTATCATGCATAGATGAAGCAAATATAGTTATTGGAAGCAAGTAGCATATTCTTTCGCTGGATAGACTGGCTCTCTTCTGCTGGTTTTCTGGAGTGTGTGTTTTTGCAGAGGAGTTATCAGGCTTTGGGGGAACTCATTCAAATCTAAGCCACCGCAAATACCTAAAATTGGAAATTATCTGGATTGCACATCTTTGCTCAAAGAAAAGGAGGAAAGGAACGGAAATCGCTCCTTTACCCTCCGTGACGATAAATTAAAGCGCTTAACAATGGGTAGCACTTCCCTGTGATACAGACCTATTGTGAGGAAGCTTTAGGTTGGCAAAACAGCTGGTGAGGTGAGGTGAGTTGAAGACCAGGCCGTGTTGGGCAAAGACGACCATTTCTTTGTTAACCGCTTCTCCGGAACAATCTATCATTTCGGAAAACAAAGCCACTGTGCATGACGTAGATTTATCTATTTCCTCTATCTGTGTTCCTTTTTCCATCAGTACAAGTTGGAATTCCCCTCCCCCAGCAGTCATTTTTTAATGCTGGGAAACAAGCACTTTTCTAGATGTGGTCAGCTTAGGTGTGTGAAAGCTCTGCTGTGCGTGAAGTTGAACATTTTATAGCAATGTGCAGGGCTATTTTTGGGCAGGAACGCACAGGAACGGAGTTCCGGCTGGCTCCCAAGTTGGCCACACCCAGCAGGAACTCATTAGCATAACAGGCCACACCCAGCAGTAGAAACTCATCAGAATTGGCTACATTAGGGGTGTGTGGCCTAACATGCAAAGGAGTTCCTGCAACAAAAAGAGCCCTGGTTTTGACCACAAACAAGGTAAACAGAATAAGAAGCAAAAGTTGGGTGTGGCTGGATGACCACACCTCTGTTAACATGGGAATGCGGCCTAATATGCTAATGAGTGGTGCAATCAGGGGGTGTGGCCTAATAGGCTAATGAGTTTCTGCTGCTGGCTGTGGCCTGTTATGCTAATGAGTTCCTGCTGGACTTTTTCTACAAAAAAAGCCCTGGTAATGTGCAAAGCTATTGCTTGTGTTAAAATTGTTCTTGGTGGTGGGGAGTGCAGTAAAGTCCCTCACCGGGCAAGCCCTCATGGGGTTTACAAGGCAAGAGACTTTCAGAGATGGTTTGCCATTGCTTGCCTCTGCATAGCGACGCTGGACTTCCAGGTTAATATCCTATCCAATATTAACCAGAGCCAACCCTGCTCAGCTTCTGAGATCTGACAAGGTTGGACTAGTCTGGACCATCCTGGTCAGGGCATCTTGGACTCTAACTCCAGCCAGTGTGGCATAGCAGTTAAGAGCAGTGGACTCTTCTCTGGAGAACCCGGTTTGATTCCCCATTCCTCAACATGAAGCCTGCAGGGGAACCTTGGGCCGGTCACAGTCATCGTTCCGTCTAAGCTGGGCTAGGGGGTGTTGACGCACAAAATTTTAACAGGCAGTTCAGGGGTTAAAAGCTTTTGCTCACCAGATATTTTCCTTCCATTGGAAGCAATGGAGGATGGGGGCACCTCCTTCTAGGGCTCATAGAATTGGAGCCCCCGGTCCAATGTTTTTGAAACTTGTGGGGGGGAGGGTTGAGGAGAGGCACCAGCAGCTATGCTGCAAATCTGGTGCCTCTACTTCAAAGAACAGCCCCTCCAGAGCCCCAGATACCCTCAGATCAATTCACCATTATAGCCCATGGGGCTTATTGGCTATAATGGTCCCCATAGGCTACAATGGAGGTGGGATATTATTATTTTTTTGCACAATCCTTGGAAATGTAGATGAGCACCGCAACCCTAGAGTTGGATTTGACTGGCTTTCGAGCAAGGGAAACCTTTACCTATTGTGCCTTTCAGTATGATATGTAAGCTGCCTTGAGTCACAGGGAAAAGTGGGATATAAATATTTGAATAAATAAGTAGTTTGGGCAGGTTGATAACATTTAAGCAACTTCCTGTTTGTTAGGTTAGGCAGGGTTCTGTCAGTGGTTGTTCCTCCTCTGTTATACTTGACCTGTAATGCCGGCTGTCCTTTTTCACTATAAAAAACCAAAATAGACTGAAAGAGTCCCCCCCCCCATCCCCGCCAGTGCTGGTATGTTTTCGAAGACTCAGAGCAAGGCAAAGTTCCAAGGCCAGGTCTACCAATATAGTGGAAAGGGGTGGGTAGACCTGTTCTCTGTAGGCAGGCCAACCAATATAGTGGAAAGGGGTGGGTAGACCTGTTCTCCAGAGGCCGGGTCTACCAATATAGTGGCATGGGATGGGTAGACCTGTTCTTCAGAGGCAAGCCTACCAATGTAGTGGAAAGAGGTGGGTAGACTTGTTCTCCAGAGGCCAGGTCTACCAATATAGTGGAAAGGGGAGGGTAGACCTGTTCTCCAGAGGCCAGGTCTACCAATATAGTGGCATGGGATGGGTAGACCTGTTCTTCAGAGGCAAGCCTACCAATATAGTGGAAAGAGGTGGGTAGACTTGTTCTCCGGAGGCCATGTCTACCAATATAGTGGAAAGGGGAGGGTAGACCTGTTCTCCAGAGGCCAGGTCTACCAATATAGTGGCATGGGATGGGTAGACCTGTTCTCCAGAGGCCAGGTCTACCAATACAGTAGAAAGGGGAGGGTAGACCTGTTCTCCGGAGGCCAGGTCTACCAATATAGTGGAAAGGGGAGGGTAGACCTGTTCTCCAGAGGCCAGGTCTACCAATATAGTGGCATGGGATGGGTAGACCTGTTCTTCAGAGGCAAGCCTACCAATATAGTGGAAAGAGGTGGGTAACTTGTTCTCCGGAGGCCAGGTCTACCAATATAGTGGAAAGGGGAGGGTAGACCTGTTCTCCAGAGGCCAGGTCTACCAATATAGTGGCATGGGATGGGTAGACCTGTTCTTCAGAGGCAAGCCTACCAATATAGTGGAAGGGGGGGGTAAACTTGTTCTCCGGAGGCCAGGTCTACCAATATAGTGGAAAGGGGAGGGTAGACCTGTTCTCCAGAGGCCAGGTCTACCAATATAGTGGCATGGGATGGGTAGACCTGTTCTTCAGAGGCAAGCCTACCAATATAGTGGAAAGAGGTGGGTAGACGTTCTCCGGAGGCCAGGTCTACCAATATAGTGGAAAGGGGAGGGTAGACCTGTTCTCCAGAGGCCAGGTCTACCAATATAGTGGCATGGGATGGGTAGACCTGTTCTCCAGAGGCCAGGTCTACCAATACAGTAGGAAGGGGAGGGTAGACCTGTTCTCCGGAGGCCAGGTCTACCAATATAGTGGAAAGGGGAGGGTAGACCTGTTCTCCAGAGGACAAATATGGAAGGCTGAAGACATAAGAATATAAGAAGAGCCCTGCTGGATCAGACCAACAATCCATCTAGTCCAGTATCCTGTCTCACACAGTGACTGACCAGTTCCTCTGGACAGCCAACGACAGGGCATAGAGGCGGAGGCCTTCCCCTGATGTTGCCTCCTGGCTCTGGGATTCAAAGGCTTAATGCCTCTGAATGTGGAGGTTCCCCTCAGTCACCATGGCTAGTAGTAGCCACTGGTAGATTTACCCTTCATGACAAATATTTCATTTTTTGTTTCTAGAAATTTAAGGCAGGTTGAAAGAAAGAAGAGCCCAACTCACAGTGCTCACATTTTTCTTCCTTTTATTTTCGGTAAACTGTTTTTTGCCTGTTTTTGTCTTGCTTTAAAAGAAGCCTCATCTGTTGGGCCAGATTGAAAGAAATATGCATGTACATGCCAGGCGATGATATCTTAGCACCTTTCACTCTGTTGACAGCTAACTTTTGCCCCCCTCTCCATCTCCACCCTAACTCTGCTGCCCATGAACCTCCAAGCTTTGACTCCTGAAAGCTGATATCCTGAAACACTTGTTGGTTAAGGTGTTACTGGACTCAGACCTAACAGTTTTGATCTTGTTATGCTATGAATGCAGTCAAATTTATCATGCCTGCTGGTGTAGTGGTTAAGTGTGCAGACTCTAATCTGGGAGAACCGGGTTCGATTCCCCACTCCTCCACTTGCACCTGCTGGATGGCCTTGGGCAAGTTGTAGCTCTGATAAGAGCTGTCCTTGAAAAAGAGCAGTTTCTGTCAAGAGCTCTCTCAGACCCACCTACCTCACAGGGTGTCTGTTGTGGGGAGGGGAAGGGAAAGGAGTTTGTAAGCCACTCTGAGACTCCTTTGGGGAGTGAAGGGCGGGGTATAAATCCAATCTCTTATCTTCTCTTTAAATGAAAAACCCCGTTTTGATTTCATTTCTCTCATATATGAATGGAACCTGTGAATCTTTTTTAAATACCTTTCTCTGTGTCCATTCAGATCAACGTATTTTCAATGTGTTGGGGTTTTTTTTGTATCAATGACTTATAAATCGTACAACATGTATAGACCGATTAAAGCTGTAAAAACTGTCAGAGAAATCGACAAAAAGGGAATACCAGGGCTATTTTTAAGCAGGAACGCACAGGAATGGAGTTCCGGCTGGCTTCAGAGTTGGCCACACCCACTACAGCCAAAACCTCTGTGTGCATGGCTACAGAGGGAAGGCCTGGAGAGCAACCCCCCCCCCGGCGACTCTGAGGTGGGTGGGCCAGGGGGGCCCTTGGAAGGATTGGAGAGGCATTTAAATGCCTCCCCATGCCTTCCCTGGCTTGTCCAAGGGCCGGCTTGCCTCGCAGCCACAGGGTGCCCAGGCAAGCCAAGGGAAGGCATGGGGGTGTGGCCTAATATGCTAATGTGGTGTGCTGTCAGGGGTGTGGCCTAATATGCTAATGAGTTTCTCCTGTTGGGTGTGGTCTATTATGCTAATGAGTTCCTGCTGGGCTCTTTCTACCAAAAAAAGCCCTGGGGAATACCATCAACCAAACGAGCAGAAAAGAAAGACTTTCAATGACATCCGAACACACCAAATAAGAAGATATTTGTATGTCCGTCCTCGATGTGGTTGTGGTAGGATTGGCAGCTGTGGGCTGGGAAATACCTAGAGATTTTAGCGTTGGAGCGTGGGAAAGGCGGGTTTGGGGAGGGGAGGGACCTTAGCAGGCTATAATGCCACAGAGTCCCCCCTCTAAAGCAGCCATTTTCTCCAGGGGAACTGATCTTGGCCACCTGGAGATTAGCCGCAATACTGTAGGTTGGCAATCCTAGGTTGTGGGATCGGGCTTATTAAAAACGGCTGGCCTTTTCTAGCATTTCTGGAAACATCTCACTGGAATGGAATACCGTAGATTTCTTTATGAGCTATCCGTCTACCTGTGAACAGGGGCAAATGTTGCAAGCACATCCTTTGTGACAGAGCCGAGAATTAAGCCGCGCAAGTTCTTGGGCTGACATGGGACTGTTGTTCGGCTTGAAGTAAAAGGTCAAGTTTCAGTAATCTCACATTGTCAGTGGATGTGAAGTGAAAAATAATTCAGGGGACATTCGATAGCGGCTGAGATCAGCCAAACTGGTGGGGGGACGGATGGTGGAAAGGAAAATTCCATACTACAGGAAATGAAAGGCGCACAAAGTGGCAGGTTAAAGTATGGAGCATATTCAAATCCTTCCAGATTTCATTTCTGCTCAGCAAAGATGTTGGCAAGACATAAGGCCCAAAATACAAAGATAGCTTCTGAATAACGATGTGAGGGTGTTCAGTCAACGGTGCTTGAGGCCAAGGGGGTCATGGTTGAGGTGGGAGCTGTTAGAAAACTACCCTGAAATGAATTTACTCTCTCTTGGATTTGTCACCAAAAAAAATCAGATGTGGCAGACTCGGTTTCATACAAGAGCCACACAAACAGTTCAGTCACGTCCATTACAAGAGTACAGGCAATATGGACACACCAGAAGATATCCAATCAGCTCATTCCCCATTTTAGACTGGCCAGTCACTTATTATTCCTGTGTGGTCTTTGCAGGGCTCTTTTCGTAGAAAAAGCCCAGCAGGAACTCATTAGCATAATAGGCCACACCCAACAGCAGGAACTCATTAGCATATTGGGCCACACCCCTGACAGCACAGCTCATTAGCACATTAGGCCACACCCCAATGTACCAGAAGTGTGGTTATCTAGCCACACCCACCTTTTGCTTGTTATTCTGTTTACCTTGTTTGTGGTCAAAACCGAAGGCCTTTTTTTGTAGCAGGAACTCCTTTGCATGTTAGGCCACACACCCCTAATGTAGCCAATCCGGATGAGTTCCTGCTGTTGGGTGTGGCCTATTATGCTAATGAGTTCCTGCTGGGCGTGACCAACTTGGGAGCCAGCCGGAGCTCCGTTCCTGTGCGTTCCTGCCCAAAAATAGCCCTGGCTTTGTATCTGTTAAAACTTCTTCATTATGTTGTATGCTAATTTGCTGTTCACTGCCTATACATATGGACCGTTAACTTCCATTTCCATGTCTCTGAGGAAGTGTGCACGCACACGAAGGCTCATCCCTTGAATGGAACTTTGTTCGTCTTAAAGGTGCCACTGGACTCAAACTTGGTTCTAGCTTGTGATGAGACAAGGATGAAAAATTATCTAGGTACCAATGTTCCCCCTAAGCTGTGGAGTCCTGTGAGCAGAATTTCTACTTTGTTAGCTGCTGGCCTTAAAGTTGTGAGCGAGCGATGTGGCTGCTGCATAAATTGGTCTGCTCTGGAGACATCCTTCCTGAGCAAAGATAGAAATGTGTGAGCTGGAGGCTAAAATACTGCGAGCTAGCTCACTCCAACTCAGCTTAGAGGGAACACTGCTAGTTACTGTGTTAACAACCTGTTTTGAAGGCTAATATAAAGAGGACCCTCCAATAAAATATGTATTGGTACCAATTTTCAGTTGCAATTCCAGATCTCCAGCTACCACCTGGAAGCTAGAAACCCTACAGAGAGTAGTTTTCTCCTTGCAAGCAATGGCACATTTTCCTTAACGGGGGGACCTGGTTGTTATGTGGATAACATAGAGGTGGAAAAAACTACATGCAGCACGAAGAAGAAGAAGAAGAAGAAGAAGAAGAAGAAGAAGAAGAAGAAGAAGAAGAAGAAGAAGAAGAAGAAGAAGAAGAAGAAGAAGAAGAAGAAGA
>NW_015170922.1:45711-73465 GCF_001447785.1 Gekko japonicus | reverse complement strand
GCGGGTTACAAACTCCTTTCCCTTCCCCTCCCCACAACAGACACCCTGTGAGGTGGGTGGGGCTGAGAGAACTCTGACACAAACTGCTCTTTTTCAAGGACAGCTGTGCCAGAGCTTGTGACTGACCCAAGGTCACATCAGCAGGTGCAAGTGGAGGAGTGGGGAATCAAACCCGGTTCTCCCAGATTAGAGTCCGCACACTTAACCACTACACCAAACTGGGTCTCCTACACCAAACTGGCTGTGATAAATAACTGCTGGGCCATGGCTCAACAGTAGAGCCTTCTGCTTGGCATGCAGAAGGCCCCAGGTTCAATCTCTGACGTCTCCAGTAGGTGATGTGAAAGACCTCTGTCTGAGACCCTGAAGAGCTGCCAGCAGTCTGAGTAGACAATACTAACTTTAATTGTTGTAGGTTTTCCAGGCGGTATGGCCGTGGTCTTGGCACTGTAGTACCTGACGTTTTGCCAGCAGCTGTGACTGGCATCCTCAGAGGTATAACACAGAAAGGTGGAGTCTGTGTCAAGGTGAGAAGAAAAATGGTAGGCAGGTAATTTATATCTACTCAGGAAGGTGGGGTAGGGCTGAGTCATTATCTTGTGGGACTTTCCCAGGCTATGAACATGCTAATGGAGGAGCTTTCCTGAAGCCCTCTCAGCCTGGTTATAGCAAACTTCTACATGAAACATATTTTTTTTTTAAAAAAAAAAAACAGCTTTGGAAACATCAGGTACTACAGTGCCAAGACCACAGCCATACAGCCTGGAAAATCTACAACAGCCAATGAACTGTGGCCTTGAAAGCCTTCGACAACATATTAAATACTGACTTGGATGGACCAAGGGTCTGATTTCGTATAAAGCAGCTTTGTGTGTGTAGGGAGGGGCTTTGGTTCAGTGGAAGAGCATCTGCTCGGCATACAGAAGGTCCCAGGTTCAATCCATGGCCTCTTCAGGGAAAAGGACCAGGCAGCAGGCGTTTCGAAAAGACCCTCACCTGAAATCCAGGAGAGCTGCCATCAGTCTGAGTAGACAATACTGACTTTGATGGACCAATGGTCTGGTTCAGTATAAGGCAGCTTCACGCGTGTTGGGAGGGGCTGTGGCTCAATGGAAGAGCATCTGCTCGGCATGCAGAAGGTCCCAGGTTCAATCCATAGCATCTCCAGGGAAAAGGACGAGGCAGCAGGCATTCTGAAAAGACCCCCCCACCTGAAATCCAGGAGAGCTGCTGCCAGTCTGAGGCCCCGGTCACACGAAAGGTTTTGGGCCGGGAGAGGGATGGATCGCGGGCGCAGCAAACGGGCGCGATCCCACCGCAACATCTGGGAAACATTGCGCACCCGTCCCCGATCCAGCCCTTCAGGCCGAAAAGCCGCATCTAAAATAAACCACCTACAGAGGTGGACTTAGCAGCACGGCTGCATCAAGCGCGGCCGTGGGATCGCCGGTGCGTCCTTCTGCCGGCTCATCCAAGACTCCTGGCCGAACTGTGCATGCTCACACATACGCAGTTCGGCAGCCTCCATCTCTGTCTCGTCGCTTTCTCCCCGGTCTCCCCAGCATCTGATCGTGCCGAGGAGCAACTGTGCGGCGGCTCACGGGATCTGTATGATCCTGCCGCCGCGTGTCTATTTTGGAGCGGCTTTTGAAAGTGGTTAGTGGTTAACCACTACACCAAACTGGCTCTGCATGAAGCAATTGCTGTTCCTTAGACATAACCAACAGAGGAGCATCAGATCCTTTGCTCCCCCCCCCCCCCCCCCGTGTGGCAGGGACCTGAGTAGACAATACTGACTTTGATGGACAAGGGTCTGGTTCAGTATAAGGCAGCTCCACGTGTTTCATGTGAGTTAATAAAAGAAATCAGTAAATAAGTAGCCCCTTTTTGGTTCCGAACACACACACACACACCCACTCACTGGGCCACATGTTAAAAACCTCTGGCTTGCTACCTTGATGGGTTTGCCCTCCTCCACGTGGAGCCTGGAATACTCCCAGGATTAGAACTGATCTCCAGACTCCACAGAGACCAGTTCCCCTGAAGAAAATGGCAGATCCGGAGGGCAGACACTATGGCATAATCAGGTCCCTATTGAGCTCCTTCCCCTCCCCAAACTCCTCCCTCCTCCCCAGGCTCCACCCCCAAATCTCCAGGAATTTCCCAAGCCATGGTTGGCAACCCCACTAATCATCTAAAAGGGTGTCTTTGCCTTTCTCTTTGTGGAGAAAGCATATGGAGCAGGGGTCCATCAGTGGCTACTAGCCACAAGGTATAGATAGGGGCTCTGGGGCAAGTGATGCTCTGTCTTCTTGGTGCTTGGGGGGGGGGGCCAACAGTGGGAGGGCTTCTAATGTCCTGGCCCCACTGGTGGACCTCCTGATGGCACCTGGTATTTCTGGCCATTGTGTGACAGAGTGTTGGACTGGATGGGCCATTGGCCTGATCCAACATTGGCTTCTCTTATGTTCTTACGTTATGAGAAGAAGAAGAGGAGGAGGAAGAGGAAGAGAAGAAAAGAGAAGGAGGAGGAGGAGGAGGAGGAGACTGGATTTATACCCTGCCCTTCACTACCCGAAGGAGTCCCGGAGAGGCTTACAGCCCCCTTCCCTTCCCCTCCCCTCCCCACAACAGACATCCTGTAAGCAGTGTTCCTTCTAAGCTGAGTTAGTGTGAGCTGGCTCACAGTTTTTTAGCCTCCAGCTCACAATTTTTTGTCTTAGCTCAGGAGGGATGGCTCCAGAGCAATGTTCCCTCTAAGCTGTGGAGTCTTGTGAGCAAAAACTCTACTTTGTGAGCTACCGGCATTAAAGTTGTGAGCGAGCGATTTAGCTACAGCATAAATTAGTTTGCCCCGGAGCCATCCTTCCTGAGCTAAGACAAAAATGTGTGAGCCGGAGGCTAAAAAACTGTGAGCTAGCTCACACCAACTCAGCGTAGAGGGAACACTGCTCCAGAGCAAACTAATTGATGCAGCAGCCAAATCGCTCGCTCACAATTTTAATGCCGGTCGCACACAAAGTAGAATTGTTGCTTACATGACTCCACAGCTTAGAGGGAGCATTGCCTGTGAGGTAGGTGGGGCTGAGAGAGCTCTCTCGAGAACTGCCCTTGAGAGAGCAGCTCTGAAAGAATGTATGACTGACCCAAAGTCACACCAGGAGTCGTGGGTGTAGACTAGCAAGGTGGGCGCCTGGGGGAGGCTGAGCACCTTCCTGAAAATTTCGGCGGGGGCTGACGCCCCGCCGCCCCCACGAAGATTACGCCTATGCCAGGAGTTATATGTGGAGGAGTGGGGAATCAAACCCGGTTCTCCCAGATCACCGTCCACGGTCTTAACCACTGCACCAAACTGGCTCTGCATGAAGCAATTGTTGTCCCTTTGACATAACCAACAGAGGAGCATCGGATCCCATCTTCCTCTCAGAGCTGGCCTGCATATGGTTACAGCCACATCCTTGACGGGGACTCTCTGCCTCCATAAATTATCTTCATTGGAACCACATGGCACAGCCAACGCTAATGGCAAGGAGCGCTGATTGTTCTCCGAGGCCCGCCTTGCGACGGCTCATCTCAGCAAATTCTAAACACCCGATTGCTCTCCCGCCTTTCAGACTAGCTGTCTTTATGTCGGCTCTCCGGACTGGGCTCTGGGGGATCACAAAACATATCGTGAAAGGCACAAAAAAAAAAAAACAGCTGGAAGGGAAACTTGTAGAACTAGGAGAGGTGCCATATAGCAATTAGCAGGCAGAAGTTTTGATCTGGAAAATCACATTTGCTTTAATTGCTGCACTGTTGCGTTTGTAAAGAATTTGGCTCATTCCACGCCAGTTTCCCCCCCCCCCTTATTAGACATACTATTTAGCAATGGAACAATGCAGCCATTAGTTCCATTGTTTGTGGTTTTTCATTGCGCAAAATAGAATGGCATAGAGTAATGCTCTACAAGGAAGAAGGCATATAAATATTTATTGTAGCCTTAGCAGATTGTCTTGTAATCCACCCTGATTGCTTAGCACATCATTTGGCACAACCTCCACTGCAGGATAATGAATGACATATTCTTGACCTGAGAGCCACTGAAACACACTTTTGGAAACTGACAAACTCCATTTTTTTTTTTCACTTGATGTAGAATTGCCCCAGAGCTGGGGTGATCTGGTTCCCCTCCTTCAAACAAAATGCCGAAGGAAATTTCCATGCATCTGATATGGGTCCAGATAAGCTACCAATCTGACCTTCAGAAAGAGGAAATTCGTGTTTCGATCGGGAACCCTGAAACCAACTCTGCTGTTACGCTTTCCACTTCAGAGATGAGTGAACGTTCCCTACTGTTTCTCTTTGGACATACGCTTATATTTTCCCCTTTGGTTCCAGTTCTCAGCTTTCCACTGCTGGTTCTGCAGATTTGTTTGTATTGTGCATGCAAACTATATATATATTTTTAAAAAACCTCTCTCTATTATATGTACAGTAAGACCTATATAAGTAAAATATCCATATTTTTGATGCACAAATTAGGTGTAAAATGTCGATTTCCTGGGGGAAACTTGGTGCAACGAAACAGAAAATGATACCAAAATAACAGGAAAATGACACAACTTTAGAGTCCAGTGGCACCTTTAAGACCAAGAAAGTATTTTGAAATATTTTGGAAAAGTGTGCCTTGCACACGAAAGCTCATACCTTTAATAAAACTTTGCTGGTCTTAAAGGGGCCACTGGACTCTCAATTGGTTCTGCTGCTTCAGGCCAACATGGCTGACCACCCAGGAAAAAAATGCAGTTTTGGAAGTCCAAGGGAGAAGCAAAATCAGAGAAGTTTTTTTTTTACATCCCCCCCCCCCCCCCGGAACAAGAAATTCAAAATCATCACCATTCCACACCCAAAAGGTCAGCTTCTTAATTTGCAGATGTATTGGTAGAGTTGGCAACCATGCACATTGGGTCTTCTGTGGCAAATGAGTGTTATTTAATTGGAAACAAATTAGGAAATGAACAAAAAGACCTGGCAATTCTTGTCCATGCTTGCTATGGGACTTCTCCAAAACGAAGGATGACTTCAGGCATCCAAATCTGTTGTTGTTGTTTGAAAGATCTGTATGAATTTGGAGGAGAGCTCCAGCAGCCCACCAGGAAAGAGGCGCTAATTAGATTTCCATTTGCTAATTAGATTTCCACTTGTGCGTTTACATTCATCCGAGCTCGGTTTGCAAGAAAAATATTATTTTTCTTCATGAATCCCATGTGGAAAATACAATGAAGGACTGATAGATAAATTATTCAAGATACAGAACGGATTTTCCCCCCTTCTGCGTAAGCCTAGGAAGGGACCAAAATCAGTGTGTTTCAGTCACCAAAAATTGCCAAAAAAAAATAATAATAATAACCCTCTTAAAAAAATTATTCATTTTCAGTTCCATTTTGTCAACACGCACACAGGAATCTAATAAGCAGATTATTGTGCTCATATGCATCTATTTTTGTTAGGGGAAATTGTCTATGCATGACACAAGCCAAATAAGTAGGGCTGCCGTCCCCTGGTGGCATCCGGGGGTCTTCCACTATTACATCTCCGGGTTACAGAGATCAGTCCCCCCTGGAGAAAACGGCTGCTTCGGAGAGTGGACTTTATGGCATTATACACTGCTGAGGCCCCTCTTCTCCCCACACCCTGCGTTCCCCAGGCTCCACCCCCAAAATCTCCAGGTGTTCCCCAACTCAGAGCAGGCAAGCCTAAAAGTAAGAGAAAAACGATTAATCTAGCATGAGGAAATAAATATTATTGGGATGGGGGAGGTCAATCAAAGCCTTAGACCAGTGCCTTTGTATTTGGAAAGACCTGTGTTCACATCATCTGCAGGGTATCGACTGCATTTCAGCACTGAGTCCTAGGCAGGGGTCATTTCCTGCAGGAGCGCACAGGAGCGGAGCTCCGGCAGTAAAGAGCCCAGGGGGTGGGCACATGCAACAAGTCCCGCCCCCTGCTCCCAGCAGCCTCGGGCCATGAGGAGTGAGAAGCAGCCAGGTAAGTTACATTGGGTGTTGCCTTCTGTCACACTTCCGGTGATGTCAGGGGGTGTGACATATGCAAATAAGTTATCATACTGAGTTATGCTAATGAGCTCCTGCACCTCTTTTTCTATGAAATGACCTCTGGTCCTAGGGTATGATTATAAAGCACAGGATCTACCAGCTTTGTAAAAGCTAAATAGGTCTGGGATTGGTAAAAGCCTGGATGGGATAATGCCTGGGAATCCTATGTAAACCACCATGAGTTGACCCTTAGACTGAAATCAGACCCTTGGTCCATCACGGTCAGTATGGTCTACTCAGACTAGTGGTGGCTCGCCAGGCCCTCAGAGAGAGGTCTTTCACATCACCTACTGCCTGGTCTTTTTCACTGGAGATGCCAGTTTGGTGCAGTGGTTAAGTGTGCGGACTCTAATCTTGGAGAACCGGGTTTGATTCCCCACTCCTCCACTTGCAGCTGCTGGATGACCTTGGGCAAGCCATAGTTCTGGCAATAGCTGTCCTTGAAAGGGCAGTTCTTGAAAGAGCTCCCCCAGCCCCACCTACCTCACAGGGTGTCTGTTGTGGGGAGGGGGTGGAAAAGGAGTTTGTAAGGCGCTCTAAGACTCCCCAAGTGAAGGGCATGGTACAAATCCAATCTCTCCTCCTCCTCCTCCTCCTCCTCCTCCTCCTCTTGAAGCAGAGGTTCCATCACTGAGCCGTGGCCACTTCCCATAATGGCCCCATAATGGAAGAATGACTGGATTTTTAAGAAGTGCAACATGCCATTAATTTAATAGAGTTGAGCCTGTTGTGACTAAAACAAGAAGCAAGAACTGAAAACGTGCCTTACTCTAGAATACATCCAACATGCTCCTGCAGCTGAACATCACAGACCTTGGACAGGAATGACCTATATGCCTTTCAGGGAAGTTTGTCTCCCATTAGTGACTTTCTCCTCAAGAAAGCCTCCTAGGAACTTTTTAAAAACTCCTGAATTCTGTGAAATATGGCTTGAAAACCATGATGTCCATTCTGTCTGGTTTGGAAATCAGGTGGATGATTGGTTCCCTAGAAGAACTCTGCCATTCTGAGACACCACCCATAGCTCTTTATATGCAGCAAATTTCTCAGTCGTGACTCATGACTCTCTTCCATCTACATGGAACCAACTGTTGAAGACTAGTTTCAGCCTGCTAGCAATGTGTTCAGAACAGTTTGCCAGGATTCCAATTCAGTGTAGATGGGCAGTTTTCCAAAGATTTCTTTTGTTGGTCAGGCAAAGGAGACCTTCAGGATGTATTCTTGACTTGCATGGTGATGGTGGATGAACACAAAATCCTAAATCCCTAAGCCTTACCGCTGTGGGTCAGCCAGGGCTCACTGAGAGCAAGGACTCCTCTGGAGAAGAGTAGCCCTGTGTAGCCACCTCTGAGTCAGCAGAAGCTGACAAGCAGGACAGTAAGCTGTAGGCTTGTCAGGATTCACAGCCAACAGCAGAACCACCGACACCCTCCAGCCTTGATTCAACAGGTAAAACCCAGTTGATCGTTTCCAGCCCTCCAGTATCACCCACACCCTTAGAGCACCACAGACAGAGGCTATGAATAGAACTACAGGAGAGACAACAAAGTGCATGCCTCCTGGCCTGACACCAGCTGCTTGAGCAGTTGTAGGATTACTTCTGAGCAGCTGGCTGCAAGCATGACCCTTAAGTATATGACTATAAAAACCTGCCAAAGGGATGTTGTTAGGCATGGAAGCAACAAGTTGAAAGCCCTCTGAGTCTTTGACTATTGCATTGGATCCTGCCTCTACCCTATGACTCTTTGGACTGTCTCCTGACTTTGCCTTTCTCTTGCTCCTGAACCTGTTCATGAGTAACCCTTGGATTCTGAAGTCTTCCTGTATGGACTGACTCTTGGACTAGACTCCTGGCTCTGTGCCTAACCTTGGACCGGACCTTGACTATGCTTCTTGAGTTGGTGCCCTTGTCTTACTCGCTCTGTGCTCTGACAGTGTGCCCTATGCCCTTCTCAGCCTGGCTTGTGACAATTACTTTCATGTGGAGGGTATCAGCTGTAATATTCATACGTCTACTTCATGTATTATTATAGTTTCAGAGTACCATAGGGTTGCCAGCTCTGGGTTGAGAAACACCTGGAGAATTTGGGGATGGAGGGGTTTGTGGAGGGAAGGGAGGGTGGGGTTTGTGGAGGGAAGGTATCTCCATGGGCCATAATACCATAGAGTCCACCCTCCTAGGCAGTAGGATTACCAGGTCCTATCTTTTAGGCAGTGGGGGACTATGCCTTCAAGGCCATGGAGTTTGCCCCAAAACTAGAGTGTCACCCCTGACATTGATGATGTGATGATGTCACTTCCAGTTGATGTCATCATAACAGGGATATCACAAGGTGATGTGCCCATTTGGGCATGGGGCTCCCCTCACTGCCCAGCTGACTGGTGGTGGGCTGGAGCCCTGGAAATCAGGGGAATGGTACATGAAATCTTGCGAAAGCTACTAGGGACGGGAGTACCATTTACACCAGAGACTTTGTTGTTGAATATTCTACCTGATAATTCTAGCAAAGATGATCGTTATTTGATTGCTTTTTTAACTACGGCTGCAAGAATTCTCTATGCAAAACATTGGAAATTACCGGAGATACCAACAAAACGAGAACTAGTAAATAAAATCCTGGAGGCTGCGGAATTGGATAAATTGACTTTACTGATAAAAAGCGCAACAGATTCGACATTCCAGAATACTTGGTCACGGTTCTATAATTGGTATGATAAATATTTGTAGGCAAGCTTGCAAGAGACAGACTAAGAGTTTACTAAATGAAATATATACCTGTTAGGATGATAGAGACAGAAAAGTTGCTCACACAGTTCATGAGAAATTGTTATTAAGGTGGAATAGGCACCAGTATAAATACTGGTAAAAATTGAAAATAACCTCCATGTATCTGTTTGTACTGTTTGTATGTATGTATATGTATGTATATGTTATGATTGTTTGTGCATGTTATGTGGAAAATGTAATAAAAGCCTGCCCCTTTGGGGGCAGTTTAAAAAAAAGAAAGAAATCAGGGGAACCTCCACCTGGACCAGGGGTCTGGCAACCCTAATAGGCAGTCTTTTTCTTCAGGGGAGCTGATCTTGGTTGTCTGGAGATCAATTGTAATAGCAGGAGAACTCCAGGTGCCACCTGGAGGGTAGTAATCCTAGAGGACCGGAATCTGGAGAAGTTCTAGTCTAGTCTTCACTTAGGCTATGAAGTACCCTATTAGGCCTCATTCTCCTTTCTTTGTTCCCTAATGTTTATTCTGAACGAAGGAATACTAAGAAGACCTTCAGCAATTGTAACTAACTAATCACAGATCAAGAAAAGTGGCCTAATCTGTTTCTGATATTTTTTTTGTAGATTCCAGTGGAGATATTTTGAGAACCTACTGGTTATGGTGTGGTAGCACACCCTGGGACCCTTTCCCTCATGTTTGCAGAACATCGGTCTGTATTATTTATTGCAGCTATCTTGCTTTACGAGATCTTGTTATCTTCCCAGTTCCAAACAGCTGGTTACAACTTATGCTGGAAGGTTCCATCTTGGTAAAAGCATAAAATGAGTTATTTTCAGGAAAATCTGGAAGTGCTGGAGGCAAGCTAGCAATAGCATGACTTTCTATAGGGATCCCCTTTCCCTGATAGGGACACCCTTCCCAATATGGTTTCAAAGATAAAGCAGAATATAAGAACTGCCAGGTTTGTGGTGTGTAACCACCTACCAAGTGACACTCAAGAATTCTTTTATTTTAACCTGCCTTGAGTTCATAAAACTATGTATTAATCTATGAAAGTGCTGAAACCAATTTGCAAAATAAGGCACTTTTGAGAGAGAGAGAGAGAGAGAGAGAGAGAGAGAGAGAGAGAGCGGTAACCCAAGTTCCATATTTTATTTATTTGAAACACTGCCAATTTCCCCCCCCCCATGTATGAACGTATGCTTTCTATTGAAGAAACTCATTATTGGCAATTTGCATTTCTTCATTGCACTGTTACACAAACTGAAACCATGTGTCAAAAATTTAGCTGACATAAAAGCAAGCCTAACAAAATAAAGACATTTAAGAAAAAACCCTCCCAAATCTTTCATGGGTCTTTTTCTCAAGGCGACGTGTTAAAAGTGTATCCAAATTTTACCAAAAGAAAGAGAGAGCACATTTCCAGTTGAAATAATTAATATGTTTGGGGTGGATTTCCCCAGTTTCTGCGGTTTGTCATACAACATACATCCCAAGCACTCTGTTGAACATGCATATTTTGGACCAAGCTCTGTATGTGTGCAGCGGCTTCCAACAGCTGTCTCTGCTTTAAAAGCAAAAGGGTAAAGTTTCATCACTAACCCTCGTCAACAGAAAGAATTAGTGTTATGTTAAATGGGCCCGAATATATATAAGCAGTTTTGAGTCCTGGCAGCTGGAACAAGAAACTCTCTGAGACAGGGGACTTTTCATTCAGACACCAGGAAACCAGAGGCTTGCTTCTAGGGTCGATAACCAAAGGGTTTTCACTGAGTAAATCCCTCATGCAGCTGCCAAAGACACCTCATGATTGGAGGCCCAGTTCCACATCCAACACACTCAGCTAATCAGAAGCTCAAATCCCAATAAATGGTGTATTTAGGACATGTTCTGACCAGCTGGTTGTCACATGATTTATAACTGAAAATGCCACAAATAGGCTGAGTGCAATCATGAACTTTCAGCCATTTTATACCCTGCTCCCAGATCCCTCTGCTTAAATGGGAGAAACTCATTACACAAGCCTGTATCTGACTGATTGATCCCATGTTATGACAGACCCCTGTCCCTCTCCTCACATCCAGGCAGAATTTTCCCGCCAAAAATATTTTAGTTCCCCACAGTAACTGGGTCACCCGCCAGTAGTGTGTATTTCTTCTTTGTTTGAGAAGCTTAAATTGTCCCACCCCATCACAGATATTTATTTAGGCTTTCAACCCAGTACAGGAACTTGAGGGAAATGCAGGAGTTGACTTGGTCTATAAACCCTTGTGAAATGGCACTTGAGGCAGATTAACTTTCAAAAACAGAGTAAAGATTTTATTAAACAGGCAGGGATTAAATAAAAATGAGGATCTCAGAAATAGTGGCTGCTGAGGACAAACTTTCTAATATATACAGAATTGAGGCTTTTGGACATACAAGAGAGTGTTATTGAAGTTTAATTTCTGAGTTTCAGGTTGTTTTCAGTGAGAGGTTTTTGCTTGTTACATACTAGGAATAAGGCCCATTGTGGAAATAAATACAACGAGCTCTAGAAAGAGGCTCTGGGAGATTGCCCAGGCCTTGGGCACTCAACGTCAATGTTCTGTGGTGATCTCAGCAGGGTATAATGACACAGAGTCCAGCATTTTCTCCAGAGGAATTAATCTCTGCTACCTGAAGAGCAGTTGTAATTTTCAGTGATCTCTAGCCCTCACCTGGAGATTGGCAACAATTGTTACCCAGGAAGAAATGGCTGGTTTGGGGGGTGGAGTCTATGGCATTGTACCTGTTTGAGATCCCACCCCTCCTCAAACCTCACCCTCTCCAGGCTCCACCCCTCAATTCTCCATGACTTTCCCAACCTGGAGTTGGCAACCCTGTCCCCTTCCCAGCCAAGCATCAACCTGCCATTATCTGCCCCTCTGATTTCAGCTTTGCATTTCCTCCCCCCTCCCTCCTGGAGATCAGTTGTAATTCTGATTGATTTCCACCCCTCTTCTGAGACTGGCAACAGTGGTTCCCCAGGAGGGAATGGCTGGTTGGGAGGGTGGAGTCTATGGCATTGTACCTGTCTGAGGTCCCACCCTCTTCAAACCTCACCGTCTCCAGGCTCCATCCCTCAAATCTCCAGGAATTTCCCACCTGGAGTTGGCAACCCTATCTCCTTCCCAGCCAATCATCAACCTACCTTTAGTTCCTCCTCTCTCTTCAGATTTCCATTCCCCCAAACACACAACTGCAGCCTCTACCATGCTCTGAAGCCCTGACTGCCACAGAGTCCACCATTTTCTCCAGGGGAACTGATCTCTGCCATCTGGAGAGTAGTTGTAATTCTGAGTGATCTCCAGCCCTCACCTGGAGATTGGCAAAAATGATTTCCCAGGAGGAAAAGTAGTCTTTCTCTGCAATGAGGACCAAAGCAGCTTACATCATTCTCCTCCCCCCCCTTTTGACTTTCACAACAACCCTGTGAGCTAGGTTGGTCCAAAATCACCCACTCAGCTCCCACAACAATAACCTGGATCTAGCAGACCCTGCTGTGAAGCACTGACTCCTATACCTATGGCAGCCAACCTTATGGGGGAACATTTTAAACAAAGAACCACAGCTGTCTTACAAACACAGATAACTGCCATTTCGTGACACCTGCCAACAGCCACTGAGGGGAAACTTAGTCTCACACAGAAGGCAAGCAGGAAAAGCGTCTTCATTAAGAGAGAAAGCTGTTTCCCAATAATTCTGACAGAACACAGTGGCTGAAGGGGGAGTGGGCAGGGAAGAGGAGCAGACCCAGCACCCAGCCAATGGCACATGAGTACTTCTGAGCAGCAGCTGACAGGCCAATGGCTGAGGGAGCGCATGGAATGCTGCCACTTGAAATCAGCTTTATGATATAAGAGAGATTTTAGCTGTTACACAGGATCTTGACTACAGTTTCTTAGAAAATAGCTTTAGTGCTTTTAAGGGGTTTTCCCTTTAGATATTACAGTTTTTTCACTGACTCCTAAGGTGTCTAAGCTTTTCCCCTTTATCAGAGACCAGGGTTCTCTTCCCAACCCCTTTCACTAGCAGGAAGTTATTCTTCTTGTCCTTAAGAAGCAATAACTCCTTTTACTATTTGCAGGACTCTTTTTGTAGCAGGAACTCCTTTGCATATTAGACAACACATCCCTAATGTCACCAGTCCTTCAAGAGCTTACAGTAGCCCCTGTAAGAAGAGCTCTGTAAGCTCTTGGAGGATTGGCTACATTACGAGTGAGTTGCCTAATATGCAAAGGAGTTCCTGCTACAAAAAGAGCCCGGACTATTTGGCTTGTCTGGAAGTTCTTTCTACCCAGACCTTCTGCCAAATTCTTCTCCAGTATCTGTTGTCTGTATAAAGATGTTCTGTAGCTTTCTTGACTGAGAATCTCCCTCAGAGTAGTTTTAATATACTTAAGACAGGTCTTAGTTGCATCTCTCTTTCACTCTCTTGCTTCATTACTGAACTGAGTCAGGGAGCCATGAAAGACTTTGGTAGACTTTGCTTATATTATATTATTCCAAGAAAATCAGGGTTTGCATGGAACATTTGTCTGGTCCATGAGGACCTTACATAAGGATTCATATGTGTCTTGTTTTCAGTGGAGTTAGGTGACATCTTAAGGATCTGTACCGCAAGCCTGTAATTGGGAAATGTAGCTGATCTTATCCAAGCTTACTTGGCTTCCTCAACATTTCTCAGATGTTGTGTCTTATGTAGATTCATTCAAATTCACCAAGAATTTTGCTTGTAGATGAAATTTGGTGGTGACTCTAATACCAAGAAGCCTTCTAGGATCTGGGGTGGTGGTGGTGGTTGAATTGTTCGAATTTCAAACAAACAAAAGATCCATTGGGAAGTCAGTGACTGGGAAGAACCTTGGACCCATCTCAATGGTGTAAATATTTTCCCTGGAGTCAATCCAATTAAAGGTGCCAGTTGGATGCAGGAATGTATTTACTATCTGATAAGCAAATAACTTGTGTGGGTACCACTGGTTTGCAGACCTTCAGCAAGAACAAAATTGGAACAATCAATTCTATCTGTGGCCATTATCTTTGCTCTATCTTCTCACCCACAAGCTCGAGAGTTTCAATATAAAATTACCCTACATTCAATTTAATTGGCCTCTATGGAGCGGTCAAGCATGGGCTGGGGTATCTAATGTTACATAACGTACGATGAGAAAGCAGAAGGCATTCAGCCGAAATTGGAAGATGCTGATAAATCGGGTGACAGGTCACCTCATACCTCTCCCTTCCATCACAGGAGGGGCACTCTTCATCTGATTCCTAGAGTTCCCCTTGTGTCACTTTATCGCTGTTTTTAACAGGCTACCAGAAATGCAGAATAAAGAATCTGAGCTTAGGCTGTTTATTTATGTTGTGTGAGCCGCAGCCTTGCCGTCAGCTGACCCTACTGGGATTTGCATCTGCAGATGTCTGTAGCCCTGAGGAGTCCAGCTGTTTTTCCTGGTTTCCAACTCAAATCCTTTATCCCCCCCCCAACTCTTTCTCTTTCTCGCGGCAGCCCCGTATCTAGGGAATTCTTTGGGAGGGGGCCTTGGGGGGGCCCGCCAGCTAATTAAATGGAAGTACAGTGCAGGTGGTATGTTGGAACACTTCGGGGGCAACCCTGGAGGGAGGGGCCCAGAAGAAACACAAGGGGGCCGGGCCCCGTGGGCCCCATATTAGCTACGGGCCTGTCTCGCGGGCGCTTTCACACATGCTAAATGATGGCATTTCAATCCACTTCAGTGACCATTTGCAAGTGGAATTTTGCCATTTTAAACAATTAAATTCCAGTTGCGAAGTGCATTGGAAGTGGATTGAAAGTGCATTACTTAGTGTGTGTGAAAGTGCTCTGTGTGTGCCCCAGAGCTACTGCCATTCAATGTAGACAGTGCTAAGTTAGATAAATCTATGGTCATCTTTGATATAAAACAGATTTGTATATGGGGGGGAGGGAGAGTTTCTCCCAACTTTCTGAATTGGCTTGGCACATTTGACCGTGAATTAGTTACAGTTAGATAGCCAGTCCCTGACCATTCATCTGCCATCCCAGAGATCTGTGGAGGTTCTCCCAAAGTAACCAACTTGATCTTCTCAATCCCACCAGTGGGTTGTCATTGGCTGCGGTCACACACGCCAGTTAAAGCAAGGCTATTCCCTCCGGAGTAATCCGTAGTAATCAGAAGCTAACCTTGATATACCCACCTTGATGGTTTGGATCCAACCTGTTTGGTACTAAGGGATGTCAGCCTCCAAGTGGGGACAGGAGATCTCCCAGTCCTAAAACTGATCTCCAGACTACAGAGATAAACGACAACAATAGGAACAGCAATGTAGTAACAATGAAAGACAAAAAATTGCTGCAAACGTGCACACAGAAGTAAATTACACTGAAGTAGATTTCATGATGTATGACCTTTATATTCAACAGGTAAACAGACTTATTTGTCCATTTGAAATGTTATACTTGTAGCTATATAGCTTTGGGAGAAGACCATTTTGATTCAAGATTCCATTGTCGACTTTATTGTACATGGATAGAAAATGGAGACTCATTTGAGAAAGGCACTTCGAAACGAGCATCCACTCGAGAAGTTCATCTGCCAGTCTGTTTACCTGTTGAATATAAAGATCATACATCATGAAATCTACTTCAGTGTAATTTACTTCTGTGTGCACGTTTGCAGCAATTTTTTGTCTTTCATTCTCCAGACTACAGAGGCCAGTTCCCATGGAGAAAGTGGTAGCTGTGGAGGGTGGAGTCTCTGGCATTATACCCTATCGAGGTCCATTCCCTCCCCAGACACCCCCTTCCATAGGCTCCACCGAGGAAACCTCCAGGAATTTCCCAACCTGGACTTGACTGCCCTATGAGCAATATTCCCTCCAAGCCGTGGAGTCTTGTGAGCAAAAACTCTACTTTGTGAGCGATGGGCGCAGAGGTCATTTTAGGGGGGAACGCGGGGGAATGCAAGGCCATAGCAGGAACCAGACCACCCTGATCTAAATATTAAACAAATGTTGCGACTTGGGGAAAATCAGAGGGGGATCATGGGGGATCGCAGTTCCCCCGGGTGAGGTACGGGGGTGGGGCACATGACAAAGCCCTGCCCCCCGCTTCCGGCCGCCCCGCTTCCGGCCGCCCCGCTTCCGGCCCTCATTCAGCCAGGAGGAGGCAGGAGAAGAGGGAGGGTAAGTTGCTTCCTCCCTGCCTCTCCCCACCCCTGCCTGCCTGGGGCCAGGGAGGGCCTTCGCGGGGCTTCCTTGCACTCCCGCCAGCCTTGCAGGTCCACCGCTGGGCCCCTCATGGGGCTCGGCAGTGGAGCTGCAAGGCCGGTGGCGGCGGCCGGGACCGTTGGGTGCGGGGTGTGTGGCCTTATGACACACTTCCGGTGATGCCAGGGGGTATGGCCTTATGACACACTTCCGGTGATGTCAGGGGGTGTGGCATATGCTAATGAGTTCCCCTAGCTCTTTTTCTACGAAACGACCCCTGGATGGGCGTTAAAGTCGTAAGCGAGCGATTCGGCTGCGGCATAAATGCGTTTGCTCTGGAGCAATGTTCTCTCTAAGCTGTGGAATCTTGTGAGCAGAAATTCCACTTTGTGAGCAACTGGCATTAAAGTGGTGAGCGAGCGATTTGGCTACTGAATAAATTGGCTTGCCCTGGAGTCATCCTTCCTGAGCTAAGACAAAAATGTGTGAGCCGCAAGCTAAAAAACTGTGAGCTAGCTCACACTAACTCGGCTTAGAGGGAACACTGCTAGTCTGGAGCCCTCCTTCCTGAGCTAAGACAAAAAAAAGTGTGAGCCGGAGACTAACGAACTGTCAGCTAGCTCACACTAACTCAGCTTAGAGGGAACAAGGCCTATGAGTCCTACACAAGAAGAAGAGTAAGTTTTGGCACACCACTTTTCTATACCTTCAGGAGTTTCAAAGTGGCTTACAATCACCTTTCCCTTCCTCTCCCCACAGGCACCTTGTGAGGCAGGTGGGGCCGAGGGAGTTCTGAGAGAACTGAGACTGGCCCAACGTCATCCAGCAGGCCTCGTGTGGAAGAGTGGGGAATCAAACCCAGTTCTCCGGAGTAGAGTCTGCCGTTCTTGCCCACTACACCACGCCGGCTCAATTTGGAAGCCACCACGTGCCCCCCCAGCATTTCATCATTTCGAACAGAGAGGTCCTTGTGTATTTCTAAGACCCCAGTTCTCATTCTGAGGGTCACTGGCTGAGTGCATTCCTTGCCCCCCTCCTTCACTGTTGTGCTTTGTCGAAGGGCTCTTTTCCTTTGGCTCGCAGTTGTGCTCGTTTACTCCAAAATAGCTCTTTTTTCACGGGATTCTGAAGTAGTAAAGTGACCAGAACTGTTTCCTCTTTAAGCCAAAAAAAAAAAAAAAAGGTTTAATAGAGTGTTTAATGCCCCAATGGATCTGGTTGAACTAGTTTCTGGAAGTCAAATACAGTCAGCAACATTCGCTTTTCGGGTAGGCAGTCCTGGGTTGGGGAAGCTGGCGTGTACTCTGTTGGACGTGTTCGCTCCCAAACAATCATCATCATATTTCGTAGCGAACTAGCTGGCTCCTGTGTGGATGACGGGGTTATCTGCAGATACGGTAGGGGTCTTTACCGATATGGTGGGGCTCCTAAGGTATTCCGGGGATGGGGGAATGACTTTGCAAATTAATCAGTCATTACAAGGGTACAATGGAGCCAGTGACAGACAACGGGGTTTACATTCTAAGGGAACTCCCCAAATATACAGGGAGGGGGGGAAAATGACTTGGTAAATTATCCGGCAGAATAACAAAGAGGAGGTGGAGGAGATCTGAGTTGCCTGTAGCCAGCACCGAATGTTGAAAGCAATGGAGCATCAGCCGGAAGAAAATTAAAAAGGGAATGGGGAGAAATAGCTGCCTGCAGAACCCCTTCACAACTTATAGAACAGTGATGGTGAACCTTTTAGAGACCGAGTGCCCAAACTGCGACCCAAAACCCACTTATTGATTGCAAAGTGCCAACACAGCAATTTAACACAATGCTACATCATCAATCGGGTGGGACGATCTTCCAACTTGGTGATTTCTTCCAACTTAGTGATTTCAGCACGGAGATAATTCGACACTTTAATGATGGTCTGGGCCTGGCTGGGGCGATGGCACACATGCCCACAGAGAGGGCTCTGAGTGCCACCTCTGGCACCCGTGCCATAGGTTCGCCACCACTGTTATAGAACCATAGAGGAGATGACGACTCTTGCGGGTGGAATTTCCAAACTGCACCACATTATTTCCCATACACCCCCGCCTCCACGTTTTTATTGCTTGTACAAGGTACTCTCCGTTTCTACGTTTCTACACTCTCCGTTTCTGCTGGACATGAATCGATCTGTTCTACTGGAGACCAATGTGGCTATGCTCTGAAACTAACCAGAAAGTAGGGTGTGTCTTTGGCAGGGGTCATTTCATAGAAAAAGAGGTGCAGGAGCTCATTAGCATAACTTATTTGCATATGCCACACCCCCTGACATCACCGGAAGTGTGTCAGAAGGCAACACCCACCGCTCAGGCTCCACTGGACTGTTTGAGATTGCTAGCTATTAGGGGGGAGGAACATGCAGAACTTCCCTCACAGAGGAGGGAGAGCTTATACCTGAATAAAACTTGGTCTTAAAGATGCCGCTGGACTGTTTTGGACCGGGGGGCTGGGGGGAGCTCTGCAACTTACCTGGCTGCTTCTTGCTCTGACTGAGGGCTGCTGGGAGCAGGGGGTGGGGCTTGTTGCATGTGCCCACCCCATGGGCTCTTTACTGCCAGAGCTCCGCTCCTGTGCGCTCCTGCAGGAAATGACCCCTGCGCATCACCAATATTCTAAGGACGTCCCAGAATCTGTGAGGTGTCCATCTCAACATGATTGTTAAATAGTGGGTTCCATGGATGAACAGACCCCTAGTGATCAGCTCCAGTTTATTATTTATTTATTTATTTATTAGATTTCTATACCGCCCTCCCATAGGCTCAGGGCGGTTCACAGTAGCAAAGCCGGGATCTAAAATACAATAAAACACACAATAAAATACAATATTTAAACCACAGTAAGCGACCTAAAACACAATGCTACATCATCAATCGGGTGGGACGATCTTCCAACTTGGTGATTTCTTCCAACTTAGTGATTTCAGCATGGAGAAGAAGGACAAAATCCCAAACAGCAGCCTGTATTTAAGCATACAAAAACCACACCACGAACACACCCCACTCCCAACGATAGGCTATTTACATAACGCTATTTCTCTGTTGGTCTATTCCAGGATCCTAGCCAGCTATTGCGTGGGGACACAAGCTCAACCAGATCCCAGGGCTAGTTTAGGGATGACTCATCCTTAGTACTCAACGACGAGGGACATACTAAAACTAAGGACAGTGATTGCCCGTAGGCAATCGCTGTTCTTAGTTTTAGTACAATCCAGTACATCCCCAACAATGATGTCCTAAGCGTGGCTTCCAGCAGGTGCCCCGGAAGAAAACGTCCTTCAAGTTGTGTCATAATAAGATCCCTCTTCATCACAAGGGAAGTCCATATAATACAGCATCTCTTTCCTCAGTGAGAAATTAAATTGTGTAATTCACAGTTCCCGGTGGACGTAGTGATAGCCACTAGCACAGAGAGCTTTAACAGGGGATTTGATTCGTGCAGGAGAGATGCATCACTGGCTACTAGCCATGAGGACTTAAAGGAACTGTCAAATCCAGAGGTAATAAACCTCTGAATAGGAGGCAACCTCAAGGGAAGGCTTTGGCATCTATGTCCTGTTTTGTAGCTCTTCTGGGCAACTGGTTGGCCACTGTGTGAACCAGGATGCTGGTAGCCCCGTAGCTAGGGAATTTGGGGGGAGGAGGCGTCGAGGGGCCCACCAGCTAATTAAGCGGAAGTACAATGCAGGTGGTAAGTTGTAGCACTTTGGGGGCAGCCCGGGAGGGAGGGGGCCCAGAAGAAACACCAGGGGGCTGGGCCCCGTGGGCCCCATGCTAGCTACGAGCCAGGCCACTGGTCTGATTGATTGGGATGCTGGGCTAGATGGACCACTGGTCTGATTGACTGGGATGCTGGGCTAGATGGACCATTGGTCTTTAACTAAATGCTGCTAGGAAGCCTACAGGTTGGACTCTAAAGGAACTGTTAGTGCTCGAGGAAGAGCCATGGCTCTCACAATGACTCTGAATCCCCAAAATTCCATTTCCCTACCACCATCGATAAACCCCTCTCCTTCAAAGCCACTGTGGCCCGTCATGGGGCAGCAAATTCCCTAAGTGAACCATGCATCATATGGAGAAGCATTTTCTTTCATCTCCCCTGAATCTCGTGCAAATTGATTTTATTGGCTGCTTGCAAATTCGACTATCACAGGGGAGGAAGAGAACGCTCGCTCTCCCCTGTCCACTTTTTCCGCACCGTGAATCATTCTGTAAACCTCTGTCATGTCCCCTCTTTAGTCCTTTTCCGTCCACATGTCACTGTATCCCTTCTTCTTCCACGGATGAGACAAATGGGTTCTCGCTGGCCCCAGACTCACCTAAGAATGTGGGGGTTTGCGGCAAAGACCGATGGCGGGATAGATTGTGCGCATCGAGCAAATCAGCTTACTTAGCATATCTTATTTTGAATCCCAGCACCAAAATCGAGAGTTATTTATGTACATTGGCACAGATCTCGTCTAGTCCTGGATGAAACAATGCAGAAATGAGTAACTGCAAGCCTCCGCAGAGCTATATATCCAGTCAAGTTTGGACATATTTCTTACACATTCAAACCAACTGATAAAAGTTATATTGGTCCCTAGCTAGCTAACCCATAGTAAATGTTATTGCTCTGCATGCCATGAATTCTAAAGCACTTTCTAATGGAGATGTTATTTTTAAAGAACCGGAATGATCTATTGGCAAGGGGCTATTTTGTCACCCACAGTTGCGTTTTCTTTTTTTCTTCTCCCCCCCCTCTCCTTGCAATGCAACACACAGCAGTAGGTCTGACTCCTACTGAAATCAATAGTGTGATTTTGAAGCCAGCAGGGTTGCGTGGGTGTCACTCAGTGTTGTAACTGCACTGGGGCAGTTTTAAAGTTGGAGTTCCTTTCATGGTTTTTTGGCAGTTAGGGCCAGTAAATATCCCACTGATTTTACTTGCGGGTTGTGAGCAGGGAGCCATTTTTTTGACAGTCCATTCGGCTGTTCATGAACAGCTTGCCCCTGTTTGTTGGGTTAATTTTTCCGTATTAACACACTACCCTACAATGCATTCAGCAATATTTTCATGTTTGCACACTGTCACCCAGGGCTTTTTTTGTAGAAAAAGCCCAGCTGGAACTCATTAGCATAATAGGCCACACCCAACAGCATAAACTCATTAGCATATTAGGCCACACCCCTGACAGCACATCTCATTAGCATATTAGGCTGCGCCCCCGTGTTACCAGAAGTGTGGTCATCCAGCCAAACCCACCTTTTTCTTCTTATTCTGTTTACCTTGTTTGTTGTCAAAACCCAGGGCTTTTTTTGTAGCAGGAACTCCTTTGCATGTTAGGCCACACACCCCTAATGTAGCCAATCCTAATGAGTTTCTGATGTTGGGTGTGGCCTATTATGCTAATGAGTTCCTGCTGGGCGTGGCCAACTCCAGAGCCAGCCGGAACTCCATTCCTGTGTGTTCCTGCCCAAAAATAGCCCTGCTGTCACCCAACCCAATGGAAGCCCTAGCTTCCCCCTCCCCCACAGACCTCAGGTTGTTTTTACAAATAGCTGTCAAGCAGAGAGTGGGAAACCATGAGCAAATGAATTGGTCGGCCAGTGATTATAAATAAACACTTCATTTTTAAGAGTCTTCTTAACTGGCCTTTGTAGTATTGTTGAGGTTATTGCAAATATGCACAGTTTTGCACAGCCTTATGGGAGCTGTAGTTCCTTTACCCGCAACTTTTTTAATCACCTGATTTGCTCATTGCTGTTGCTTGGTGCAGATGGCAGCAAGGAAAAGAGCTCTTATATGGCTTGGCTGATGAGTGATTGCAGTCAAAATGGGGCATTCACTTGCCAAAACTGTTTTCTGCAAGGCTCCATAGCATCCCTAATTTCTGTTATCTTTTTTCCAGGCCAAAGTCATGGCACTGAATCACAAAACTGGTAGTAAAGCTGACAGTTTCCCCCATATAAACAATGTACAATGGTGTCGGAATGCTATTAAGAAACAAACAAAATGGAGAACGAGCAGAGAAAACAGACAGGACAGGAAAAAACATTTGCAATTGATACGTAAAAAAAACTGGAAAAGATGGAAAATGGCCTATTCATGCAATGTTTCTTTTATGACTTCATCATACATCTCACAGGCATCGTTCCCTCTAAGCTGCGTTAGTGTGAGCTAGCTCACAGTCTTTTAGCCTCCGGCTCACACATTTTTGTCTTAGCCACCAAGTAGAATTTTTGCTCACAAGACTCCACAGCTTAGAGGGAGCACTGCTCACAGGGCAAACAGTCACATTTGAGTAGCTGGGTCTGATCCATTATTTTATTTTTATTTTTATTTACTCCACTTACACACACCCCTTTTTTCCCAATGGGAAGCCAGGGTGACTTACATAATTCTCCTCTCCTCTATTTTGTCTTCACAACAGCCCCCTAAGGTAGGTTAGGCTGAGAGTGTGTGACTGGCCCAAGGTCACCCAGCAAGCCATCATGGCAGAGTGGGGATTTGAACCTGGTCTGACACTATAAGCACTACACCATGCTGGCAGAAAAAGTGGTGAATTCTTCCTACCCCTTCCTCCAAGGGTATCCATGCATTTGCTACCAATGTTTGTTCATGGCTTGCCACATTGCCCACTACCTGCCAGAGATGTCCATTCCATTCACTTCTATAAAAAACGGGACATACATAAGAATATAAGAGAAGCCAATGTTGGATCAGGCCCATGGCCCATCCAGTCCAACACTCTGTCACACAGAGGCCAAAAATACCAGGTGCCATCAGGAGGTCCATCAGTGGGGCCAGGACATTAGAAGCCCTCCCACTGTTGACCCCCCCCAAGCACCAGTGGGGGCAGGACACTAGGAGCCCTCCCACTATTGACCCCCCCCCAGCACCAAAAATACAGAGCATCACCTGCTCCAGAGTCCCAATCCATACCTTGTGGCTAATAGCCACTGATGGACCTCTGCTCCATATAAGAACATAAGAGAAGCAAGCCAATGTTGGATCAGGCCAATGGCCCATCCAGTCCAACACTCTGTCACACAGTGGCCAAAAATACCAGGTGCCATCAGGAGGTCCAGCAGTGGGGACCAGGACACTAGAAGCCCTCCCACTGTTGCCCCACCCCACCCCCAGCACCAAGCATACAGAGCATCAGTTGCCCCAGACCGAGAGTTCCTACCTATACCTTGTGGCTAATAGCCACTGATGGACCTCTGCTCCATTTGTTTATCCAATTCCCTCTTGAAGCCGTCCATGCTTGTAGCCGCCACCTCCACCTCCTGTGGCAGTGAATTCCATGTGTTAATACGAGAGACAATCTGGGGCCATGTCCCATCTCATAGCCTTTTTAACTGTGCTGTCTCTAAAACCGGTTCAAAGGTCATTCAAGAAGTATGCACATGGTGGGGTCATGTCTTTAGCAGAGGGTTAGGGGACACCAAATCAGGCAGAGCCCCGTGAAAGCCAGAGCCGGACCTGGATGTCTTTTGAGGGTTACCACCCTCCAGGCGGGGCCTGGAGATCTCCCAGAATCGCACCTGATCTCCAGACTGCGGAGGTTAGTTCTCCAAGAGGTCGGATTCTATGGCGTAATCTCCAGGAATATCCACACCCAGAGTTGGCAGCCTCATAATCCATCCCTAGAAAAATGAGCAGTTGGGATTTCTGCTACTGGGTCTCCCTTTCAAAGTCAGCTGAGATCTGGTGGAATGCCTCCTCCCCCCCCCCCCCAACAACTGCATCACTTTTAATAAAGGGAAATTTAAATGCATATAGCAAATTCACTGGTAAGAAGACAGCTAAGAGGATTTCTCCGATCTGAATTCCTACAGCCTCTTTTTGAGCAGCTTTCCCCGTTCCATTTTTTCCTCCCAGAATTTGTATCAAGTACTTAACATTCAAAACGGATCCTTTGCTACCTTTTTATTTTTTTTGCCTAACTTAGCTTTCTTTTCCGACCTTCCTCTCCCCCCCTCCCACCCGAAAAAAACCCCTTTAAGTATTCCAGGCCTGGGTTCCTTCAATATACAGTCTGTAAATGTTTTACTTTGATTTGAGATACATGACAATAAATTAGGGAGCATTTATCAAAGCCGCTTTGTTGCGTTGCTGACAAAAGCAGATTTTGCATAAATTACTGCATTATACAAATACACTTAGCTGGATCTTGTTTCTTTGATGTTGGTGGAAGAGATTTACGTTCAGTGGAGTTTTTTATTTATCTGCCCTGTTCACCTCAACAAGAGACGGACATATCCTTCAATTAGTTCCATATTTCTCGGAATGACATATATATCTCACATCTTAGAAACAAAGAAATTTAAACACCCACCAAAAGGAGGGGGGAGTCTAGTTTAAAAAAAAAAAGTCTTTTTTCCCTCCGGTGAGTCAAAACTACTGTACGCCATAGAGAGTAAATATTTAGTCAGAGCTGTATCTTTGAAATCTTTGTTCTAGAAACACTTTGAAAACTAGTTAAGTAAGCTAATTTTGGGACCAAGAAAATCCTTTTTTTGCAGAGAGACCAAAGAGGTGGGGTGGGGGGTGGCCCAAGACTTCATTACCAGACTAAGTAAACACGAGTCTGTTACAACAGATTCATATTAGAAGTAGGTTAAAAAGAAAGAGCTTTTAAAAATAAAAATAAACATTTCCCCATGCAATCAAATCCCTTCTGGAACTGCATTTCTGCTGAAATCTTTCCCCCACCACCACCACCCCAGTGAATACATAATAAACCAATAAAAAATGTCTTGGGCAAAATGGCAAATTAAAATGGTCTTTAAAAAGGAGGCCGGCGAATGAATAATTAGCTGAACAGAAGCATTTTCTGAAATGAAAACTGAGGCTCTTCAAACCATATGCCCACTCGTTTTCCAGTCACCTGCCTTTCTCGCAACCATAATTTCACATTATTTATGGCACGGCGAGGTCACGAGTTCAAAGTCAGCCTTCCCCGTTCCCCTGCCATCCAGGGACTCCAGAAAAACTCCACTGTAGCTGCCTGAAGATGGAGAATGAAATAAATGGTTGCTTCTACATCCAGCTCCAAGAAGACTGAGACTGAAGGGTGAGCAAAACAGAGAGTGAACGAAGAGCGCGTTCCACACAAACAGCAATTTAGAGGCTACAGAAACTAAAGATCTGGGACCTTCAAAGACCACCTAACCTGAATCAGGGGGGATCCAGTTAGGGCAAGCAGGGCCGGCTCACTCACTAGGTGAACTAGGCGATCGCCTAGAGCGGCTGGCCCTTAGGGATGCCAAAATGCACCCGGCCCCGTACTCTGGAAGTTTCTTGATTATTTGTGTTTTTCATTCTTCCTAAAATGCATTTATTTTTGAAAATTGGTGGGCGCCGGGGAGGGCCCCCAGAAGGGATCCTTGCCTAGGGTGCAAAATAAGCTGGGGCCGGCCCTGAGGGCAAGGTGATTTCTGGGTCCGCCTGTGATCTCCCCAGGCTACACTTGCTCATCCTTTCCTTTCTGCAAAGCCTATAGCTACTCAGAAGCCAGTCCCATTTAACTCAGTGAGGCTTATTCTCAGGAAATTGATTTTAAGATTACTGTGTTTATCTCCTTTGCAGGGTCTTTGCGGGTGGGGGAGTAAAATCTCAGACTGAATGTCGAGAAGTGTGTGTGGGGTGTGTGTGGATGGACACCATCCTCTACTTTGGCTATTGCCGCAGCCTCGTCCCCATTTATCAGGTTCTGTCCCTGACTCAAATGTTGTCATCGTCCCCCACCCCCGAGTATGCTTTCTTCTGGGGTCATTTTTGACCCAATTTAAAAAGTCCAAAAAAGCAACCAAATGTCCTTCTGAGACATGAGGGTCTCACTTGCAATGTGCAAATAAATAGTGATCTGAACAGACGGCGATAGCAGACATCCTTGCTGAAAACCAGGGGTAGGAGAGAAGAAGACAAGAGAAGAGGTTGGATTTATACCCTGCCCTTCACTTGGGGAGTCTCAGAGCGGCTTACAAACTCCTTTCCCTTCCCCTACCCACAACAGACACCCTGTGAGGTAGGTGGGGCTGAGAGAGCTCTTGACAGAACTGTCCTTGAGAGAACAGCTCTGACAGAACTATGGCTTGCCCAAGGTCATCCAGCAGGTGCAAGTGGAGGAGTGGGGAATCAAACCCGGTTCTCCCAGATTAGAGTCCGTGCACTTAACCACTACACCAAACTGGCTTTCCAGAACAAATCTGGGGCCTTCTGGGATGCCCTCATGTTAGCACTGCCAGCCCTGTGCCAAGCAATCCTGGGAGCTTTTGGGGGAAGGCATGGGGAAAGGGAGCATAGCGCAAGATAGTGAGATCACTTCTGGGTGAAGACTGGGAAGTGGAATTACTGCCTCAAGCAACACTCAAGGAATTTCCCCAGTCTCTGAGGAGGAGGAGGAGAAGGAGGAGATTGGATGTATACCCCGCCCTTCGCTCGGAGTACTGTAATTCTGAGGATAACCTGGCTGATTTATTTACAAAGTGTGTACCTGTAAATAGATTCAAAGTGTTAAAAAGTAAACTGTCATTTGTATAGGCTGTATCTTGGGAGGCGTGTCAGCATATTGTATTATATGTATGCAAGATGACAGCCAATGATGCACACATGTCAGATTAAACTGATCTGGGTGACAGGCAAGACTGTCATGTGACAGGGTCACCAGATGCAAGTTGCACTAGGTTGCATCAGCTCAATTAACTATGTCACCATGAGTTGGCAAAATGACTCTGATTGGTGCAAGTACTGTATATATGGAATGTAGTCCTGAAGCAAGTGTTCCACACCTGTGGAGAGTGTACTGCGAAGCACCTTGTCGGTCAGTTCTGTAAATCTGGGATACCGCATGGTGGTATGGACTGTGTAAATAACTGTAAATAAAAGCCACTGTATATAGCTCATATACAGCATCCTGAATTCATTATTATTCAGACGCTCTGCGCATGCCGTCAAGCACACAGCCTGTGAGTTAGGTGGGACTGAGAGAGCTCTCTCGAGGACTGCCCTTTCAAGGACAGCTCTTGTCAGAACTATGGCTTGCCCAAGGTCATCCAGCAGCTGCAAGTGGAAGAGTGGGGGAATCAAACCTGGTTCTCCTAGATTAGAGTCCACGCACTGAACCCATACACCAAACTGGGGGATCAGGAATGGGGGTGGGCATTTACCTGACAAGGATGGGCAAATGGTAAGGCTACCTCAGATCCCATCGGGCCTTATCTCACATTCTCCAAGGTATTCCACTGCAGTCATAGTTGGTAGTATTACCTAATCCCTAGCTATGGTGGGCCCTGATCAGAATAGCCCAGGCTAGTTCAGTCTCATCAGATCTCAGAAGCCAAGCAAAGTCAACCTTGGATGGGAGACCACCAAGGAAGTCCGGGGTTGCTATGCAGAGGCAGGTGATGGCAACCCACTTCTTAATGCTATGCTGGGGATTATTAGGAAGGGTATTGAAAACAGATCAGCCAATATCATAATGCCCCTCTATAAATCAATGGTGAGACCTCATTTGGAATACTGTGTGCAGTTCTGGTCACCACACCTTAAAAAGGATATTATAGCTTTGGGAAAAGTGCAGAAAAGGGAAACTCGAATGATAAAAGGGTTGGAACACTTTCCCTATGAGGAAAGGTTAAAGCGCTTAGGGCTCTTTAGCTTGGAGAAACGACG